>NW_011966955.1:81605-89223 GCF_000949405.1 Vollenhovia emeryi | reverse complement strand
GGGGGATCCTCTTAAGGCGCTCGAGTAATAGACTGAATAAAAGAAAACGAAACCGAGCGCGAAATGTGCGTATTCTGACCAAGTGCCGCAATAAATATTATTTAAGAGACCCGCCACTAAGCCTGGCGCGCTCGGTGTTTATACATATACATATACATATTAACGCTTGTCACGCGGCCTCTTTCTCATAATTGCCTAAGAAAGTAGTTTTAATCGACGACAAAGATAAATATCAAAGTCGAGTAATATCGTTTCGTGCGTGAACATTGCGGAAAAGTAAGAAAACAATGGCCTCATCTAATTCTGTCGCTCGAATGTCCTCGAAGGTATCTCGTAAGCTTTGTTCACATTACAAGTACAGTAACTATTTCATTAAGTTTTCCGCTCAAATATTTTTGAATAAAATTTTTTAAGTCACTTCATTGGTTATGCTAAAATTTTGATTGCAAGTTTTGCACTAATGTTTATTCCGGAAGAACATTTTTCCGATGAAAAGATGTATTTATGTGTCTGTAGGAAAAATATATTTAACGCAAAACACTACCATGTCTTTTGGCTCGCATTCACTGTTAGAAGTAGATCTATCACACATGTGTGAATATTAACACGTCACGCACTTGAAATGCGTGAATATTAATGCGTCACACATATTTAATGCATAATTTTTCAAACGTCATGCATTATCCTCTTAACATGCGCGTGTGAAATGCATTAGAGAATGTGTGGAAATCACACACTTCAATGTGTGGATTTTATCAAACATCTAATACTGTTTGAAATAGTCAAACATCTGGCGAGCGCCAGCTTCTGAGTAGTTCGCCGACCGCCGCTAGGCCGCGCATGGTAGCGGCCAAAAACTCGGAAGCAAAATCCAGTCTCGTAGGGTATAAAAGGAGGCCCGCGTGGAAGCCAGGGGGAGTATTCCAGTGGGGTAACCTGTCGCGGGACGATTCCTTGACTGGAAGAATCCTCGATACGAATAAGTTGTCGTTCCTAACGACGGTTCCAGATAACGTTGTCGTTTCTCACGACGGGAGCAGAGATACTTCAAAATCTGCTACGTAGTGCAATCTTTTACACATTTATTGGCACCTTGAAAATTACACACCTAAATAAGTTATACACCTCCATTTGTGTGAAAAGTCACACACGCCAATAAAATCAAACATCCATTCGTGCATGAAAAAGTCACACACTTACAGACGTCTTGAAACGGCGGACACACATCACATATGCGATAAAGTGTGTAATATTTACACACTGCTTCTAACAGTGTTGTTTTTTAGCGTCATTGATAAGGTAGACAACAATTTTTAATTAAATTATTTGAGCGGAGATCAGATCAGACCAGAGCAGGACTAGAGTCGCACTCTTCTCGTTTCTTACTTTTCATTTTTCATCATATTTATATTTGATGACTGCTATGCGTTTTGTTGGTACGGGTTTTGCCAGGTGAAATTATAAAACAGCTAAGCATACCGGAGGATGTAATGAAGGAGGCGGATCGGCGGGTCAAGGAGGGCCGCGCCGATCACAAGGTGTTTGACATGCGTGTTTGCTATGCGTTTTGTTGGTACGGGTTTTGCCAGGTGAAATTATTTATAATTTCACGGGATTCTGGCAGGACTGAACGTACTGCATGTACACGTCGGATTGAAGGAAGTTCGGATACATCGTCTTGTTGATCAGCTGCTCGACCTCCAGCTGCACGATGTCAAACACCTTGTGATCGGCGCGGCCCTCCTTGACCCGCCGATCCGCCTCCTTCATTACATCCTCCGGTATGCTTAGCTGCGACTTGAGACAGATCGCGCGACATCTCTTTATTGTACATAATTAGTATATAATAATTTTGATGACTGCTATGCGTTTTGTTGGTACGGGTTTTGCCAGGTGAAATTATTTATAATTATATGAATATATTACATATATTTCATGTAAATACGAGACGTCTCGTATATAATATATGTAATGTACTTTACGTATGCGCGATACAACATTGAAAAGAAATTGCCAATCATGTTTTTTTTCTCGTTGTGCCACTACTGTCACCGTTGCATCACCGTCGCATCACCGTCATCCATTCAATATTGTGAAATAAGTTCACCAAACGTAGCCTAATACACGGGGCGATATTTGTGTTAACGCGTAGTTGGCACTGGGACGGCAAACATCAGAGGAGTGGAGAAAAGAAGAAAGGAAGATCATTAGCGTTTAGATTGTAATAACGTTTGTATCAGGTGCGGAAATACGTGCCTTTTTAGTGCAGTAAGATCGAAATAAGTTTAAGAGAGATGGTTAAGAGATATTTATAAATTGCAAGTACAGGGCCCAATCCTCATAGGAAAAACATTGTGTCCGATATTAAGTCCCGTGAAAATTGTATCTACTGATTTATGATCAGTTTTGTTCTTGTAAACTCTTTCTCATTCGTCGAAAATGATGTACTTTAACTCTTTCAGTTATAAAAATCTCAATTACTCAATTTTAATTTTCACGCGTGAAATGATGTGAAGATTGGCCCACGTTCAGCGGAGAAAGTGGCTCAGTGAGCGCTTGCGCTGATTGGTTTAGAAGAATAGTTCCATCAGCACAGATCTAAAAGTATAATTTTCGGTGCTATCTGGGTTCATATAAAAATGTATTTCACAGATTTAAGATGTCTTTAAGACGACATAACGTTGTCTGGGATTTTACTTAAATTTCATTTAATACTTACATGTAATTGTACCTTGTACGGAGTAGCATTGACAGACGTTTGCGGTATCACACTGCATCTTATTAAATGACTTATATTTTTACTGCGCAATTCTTCAACGCGAACTACATGCGATATTGCTAAGGCTTTTCCTTTCGGTATTGCACTTGGATTAAATTTAATGTCATGAGTAATGGGTACAAATCCCGTTCGTATGATAAGGCTCATTGCAAAAGTTAGAGAAGTTAACCTACACATATAATGAAAAATCTATAGCAAATGTTTTGTTATATAACGAAAATTTTTTCATCGAAATTATAAAGAGACCTAAATCTATCAAGATACCTCACGACAGTTTATATAACTTGAATATTAGCAATCATTGACAGCTATTCCAGCAAAATATGCGATATTTCACCAACCACGGCAGCACTAGTCTCTAAGCACACAGCGAATAATATGATTTTGTTTTCATTTTTCTATGTGCAATGCTTGTATGCAATACTTTTAAATAAATCTCAATATATACTAAATATATTGTTTAATATGTACATGTATATCTTTATTTTGTGCGGTGCACAAAATACGGGCTACCGCTCCGCTTACATCCTTCCTCCTCTTCTTTCTCCGCTCGCCTTTCTTAATTCTACGCTCTTTCTTATTTTCTAATATCTCCGCCGAGAGAGAGAGAGATCATCCATTCTCCGCGTCCTCAGTCATTCTTACATTCATTCCTCCATTCACTCTGGCTTCCGTTTCCGCTGCTCTTTCCTTCCATTCCATCTCCTCCTCTTTCTCTTCCTCCTCTATCCTCCCCTTTCTCCACTCCTCTATCTTTTTCATCCATATCTCTCCCTCCCCTTTCTCCCCTAATACCACTTCTATCATTTCCTGCCATCCTCTTTCCCTCCCCCGCCCTGTACACTCATCCCACATGTGTTCCCATGTCTCCTCCTCTCTCTCACATACCCTACATCTCCTTTTTTCTGCTTCCTCCCAATATCTCCCCTCTCTCATTTCCTCTCCTAATCTATACCTAGCTACCCTCTGCCATCTTTCCTCCTTCCATCCCTTTTTTAGGTACTCCGGTATCCCTTTCCCCTTTATCCATTTATACCACTTATTCCATCTTGATTCCTCTATCTTCCTCCATCTTTCCTCCTCCTGTCTTTTTCTCTCTTTTTCCACTAGCTCCTCTCCTCTTATTTCCTCCCTCTCTCTCCTCCTTTCCACCTCCTCTATCTTCCACCCCTTTTCCTCGTAAAAGTCCCTTCTTTCCCTCTCCCATTCCCCCCTTGCCTCCCCCTTTTTGCTCTCTCTCTCCACTCTTCCCAGCACCATTTTTCTATCTCTCCTCCTCTTCCCTCTCCTAGCTTCCTTTCATATCCCCATGCTCTCGTCCCTGCCTTCCCTCTTATCTTCTCTCTCATCAGTTCCTCTCTTACCATATATCCCGGCGTATTCCAACCTACTCCTATTATCCATCTCAGGTACCTGTCCTGCAATCTCTCCACCTCTTCCCTTTCTCTCCACCCCTATATCTCCACCCCGTAGCTCACCACCGTCCATACCAGCTTATCAAATAACCATATTCTCTTTGCCCAATCGTTCCCAAATTTCCTTTTCCCTATCCCCCATACTTCCCTCATTACCACCGCCCCCCTTCTCACCCTCTCTTTTATAAATATATTGTTTAATATAAACTAAATATACAAATAAATAATTTCTTCCCTATACTTTTTATTATAAAAAAACAAGAATCATAACGAAGGTTTTTATAGTTTTCCTTAAAAATATTTAATTCTTCGATATTATATTCGATGCCGTGTCTATTTATTCGCCGCTAACTGCAATACTTTTTAAAGTGAGGAATATATTCGCATTTGGATAGTTTTTCTCGATATTGACATGCCTATTTATAATATAACAATTTTTAAGTTTCAAAATTGTGAAAAGTACAAAGAAAATATAATTCAGCGCGCGATTACAGTCTTTCTACATTTATCATTTATTTATTTCCAAATATTTTGTTTTTTATTGCGTTTCACTTACAATTAGTATTAATAACAGTTAAGTTATCGACGTGCTATGAATAATTATTAAAAGTTTCATTTTTAACTCATTTCTACATCGTTATTGTATATAATTTTGACACTCACTGTTTATACGTTGAAAAGTACAGGATACACAATAAAATAAATCGGTTCTTTCTAAAGCGTTTAAATAACCATTTACCGCGTAAATAAATTGCACATCGATGCACTAATCAATATCTTCGCTAAGGAAAATCGGATCACAAAGAGATGTGGTTGACGAAACATCCGGTAGTTCAAAGACATTATAAATAATAATAAGAAAGACGGAAATTGCAAATGTGCATCTCTGGCTACAAGCGCGATAAAGACACGAAATACCGTTACCAGCAATCGAGCAGCACCGAGCGCATTTCTGTATGCTTCTCTTCTTCTTGTACTTACCACTTTGAACAACCGCAATTGAGCTGGTGCACGATAACAGGATGATCTATTGCATCAACTTTTCGACGTCTTTAATCTCTACTCTGTATCTGAATGTTGCGAATGATTTTGAACACGATTCAACCTCCTGTTCTTTTTTCCAAAATTATTCACATTAAACATTTTTAAGCTCATTTGTTTTCTAAATTATGAGTTCAAGGTTTCGAATCTCGAAAATACTTGAATCTCGGAAGTCGATAAGGTATCAAAAGAATATGATCGGAGCAAGAATGTTGCACTGTCTAACTGTAAGATTCCAAGAATTTTCCATCGCATGTAGTATCTTTATCTTCTTTATTTCTTATTGTTAGTGCAATTGTGTGCAAAATCTTTAATTTTCAATAGATTTTCTACACACGAACGTTAACAAATTTCTTTGTTTAAAAAATGTAAAATTACCTGTTCTGTTCAATCTGGAGTGCATGTTCAAGTGAAAGAATAAGGACTGTTTATCTTAACTCATTATCTTAATTCTACAAATACATCGCACTTTGTACGACCTGGTGTACGCGAATATGTTTGATGATTCAAGGATAATCTCGTAAATGGTTTGTTTGCGTCAAACAGAAAAATTGTATTTTCTCATGTTTTTCATTTAATCTTCCTCTTATAATTTAAATGATAATCAAGCTGATTATTTTGAAAAATTTCTTATGGACAAAAAGCGAAAGATACTTTTAGGGGGAAAAAATTAATTGTAATATTAGATTTCACGTTAGTCGATCATCGAAGTTCCGGCTGGCAACAAGAAAAATGTATAACAACCACTACGATACAAAATCTAATTATGCCCTAGCTAAATGAAGATAAGAATATTTTTTCCGTCGAGATAATTCTGATATCGATAAATAAAACACAGGACTGGTGGGCTGCAATCTCTGTTTTTTATATTGACAAGTGATTAATATTTAAGGAGAAACTTATCTCTGGCTATCTTGGCCACCATGGCCGTAGATCACACAAAAAGAGCACACAGTATCAATCACATACAACGGACAAACAAGCGTATTGTTTGACAAACGATCAAAATCATTAGCTCTACGTGATAACACCAGATCGTAGTGGCGCAATAATTGAATAGTGCACTGAACTCCTGCAATTTTGCGATTTTCACGATTGTATCCAACGGTCAACGCGTTCGCGATTTCGCGCAACTCCGTTTTCTCAACATTGGTGAAAGTTAAGTATCTGAAACAAAATTTTGTACTCGCTTATTATTTTAAAAACTATTATAGCCTCGACACTTTTGTATTAGAATTTTCGTCTTGAAATTTTCTAAAGAATTTACGATTAAAAGGATATCCGGTGGTTTTAGTACACTCTGTAAATAAATGACATGTACGTCGGCAGTGTTAGGCAAGAAGAAAAACAGGTGAGGCAATAAAAGTTGCTGCTGAGGAACGAAAAGAGGCGAGAGAGGAAGATGGTAGCTTATTGTAGTATTTGGCGGCACAATAAAAGGGGCTCGAAATTTAGTGGAGCGATGGGAGGGGAAACACAACAAATCAGGGTAGCGAGTATGGAGAGTGCTTGAGGTGTGGCATTCGGAGTTCAGACGGTTCAAACGATGGGTATATGAGTGTTGGAGCGAAGGAGGAGGAAAACAAGGCAACACAAAGGAAGGACGAAACGATGATACATTTTGAGCCATCCAGAGAAAGTAAACAGGTAAGAAATGTGGTCAAATTTACGAACGCCATATGAGAAACGAAGGCAGGGATTTTACACATACTGGACACGATTACGCAGTTGTTGAGTGAGAGCAGGGAAATAGACAATGTTAGCGTAATCAAAAAAAGGACATGACAAGAGACTGCGATACCAATTCTTGCTTTATAAATTCTTAACATGATTCATAACATCTTCTTAGTCACTTGTCAGTTGCAATTCACGTTATATCGGGTATGTAAATACCCACTTAACGAACGTAATGTACGTAGCGTTGATCTTACGGTGTCCTTTATTTTCGCAAGTGTTTATGGACAGTGAAGACAACGACGATGATAAATTGCGCTGATCGGCCGCGTACGATCGAGATCGTATTTGCGTTTCTGCCACCTAGCCACCGCGGTGTTGGGGGATGGCGCGTGGTGGAAATTCGGCACGCACACAATCACGCGGACGTGTAGCGGTCGGCGAGCTACACATATATAAACGTCTATAGACGGAGTATTAGCTACAACTCTGGTCAAGAGGGGTTCTGATATTCGGGGCGCGGGAGGCACTCATCTGACATCGACTCTTTCCGGTGAGATTCGGTAATACTCGGTTCACATTTCCAATACGTGTGCACACGTATATACTGTGCGTTGCTTGTGTGCGAGCGTGCGCGTGCGCGTGGCCGAACGGATCATCCCCTCCAACTTGGAGTGGCTCGGCCACGCGCGCGCGCACGCTCGCACAC
>NW_011966955.1:77446-81005 GCF_000949405.1 Vollenhovia emeryi | reverse complement strand
GATT
The DNA here is from genome assembly GCF_000949405.1 of Vollenhovia emeryi. Lineage (NCBI taxonomy): Eukaryota > Metazoa > Arthropoda > Insecta > Hymenoptera > Formicidae > Vollenhovia > Vollenhovia emeryi. Next base: position 81,001 of record NW_011966955.1, on the reverse strand, counting down.
AAACGTAATTGTAGGAAACCGTTCGACATTAGGTATTGTTTTGTATTTTATTATTTGCGGCCGAATAATCATATTCCGTACAGATATTATTTTTGGTAATATTTATTATGTAATTCCGCAATTGGCGCATATTAGAACGTAACCATGGTTTATATAATACCCATAAATAACCATGGAATTATATAATAAATATTACCAAAAATAATAATATCTGTACGGAATATGATTACGTATAAATTTTCTATGTTAATAGTGTATACCTTAACCTCTACGGCGTTTATCGACGTGCCACCACGTGCCACTAGCCAGCCATTTTTAGCGTTAGACGCTGAAATCTGCACGTTTCCAGACAGCACCTGATATCCCATGGATATCCAGTTTGTGTCCATTTCATGTCGGAATATCCGTGGACTTTATAAAACATCCATAAGATGTCCATTTATGGACACACTTTGAATATCCCTAAAAGGGCATGTTTGAATGTACTCATAGTACAGAAATTGGACCATTAAAGCCTATCACACAATTCCAGGCAACAGGCAATAGGAATAGAGAATAGAATTTTTGACGCATTGGATTCGTCAGAAATTTTCTACCAACCAATCCAACGCGTCAGAAATTCTATTCCCTGTTTCTGTTGCCTGTTGCCTGGCATTGTGTGAATGACTACGTTTCCACCAAGGGTCAGAGTCGGGCTAGAGTCGGGTCAGAATCGGGTTGGGGTGAGCGTTTTTGCGGTGGAAACACCAAACCCCAATCCGATTCTGACCCGGTTTGGTGTTTCCACCGCAAAAATGCTCACCCCCAACCCGATTCTGACCCAACTCTAGCCCGACTCTGGCCCTCGGTGGAAACGTAGTCATAGGCTTAACGGATGTGTCTCTATACGCCATATTGTATACGTCATTTCCCATAGCGCCGTGGACATAGGAATAGCGCTGATGTCGCTCTCTTTCCTGTTCGTTTCATGGTGATGATAGGTGATAGTACCAACACGCGATTTTAATCTAAGGTAATCCTTCGTTTATTTGCAATATTACTATAAAATAACACAATATACAGTTTGTAAAGATAAGTGCACAAACAATTTTAATAATATTTTTAGTGTTTTTATCGTACTTAATGAGAAAACCGTTTCACAAGGTTTTCAGGTTATGCATTTACAAAGTCGCTTAAGAAATATAAGAATATAATAAATTCTCACATCGAGGATATTAATATATCATGAATCTTTCCCTTGAATATTGAATTGCTGTTGTTGTGTGTTGTGTGCAATTGAATGAAAATTGAAGTGCTAAAAATATTATTAAACTTGTTTGCGGACATGTCTATGCAACATTTCTAAAGAGTTTACGCTAAAAGAAGAGATTTATGATCGAGTCTCAGCATCTTAAAGCACATGCATTTATGAGATATTCTCATCCTCATTTAATTGTTTTTTTTGCAACAGCGTTGTCGCAGAACTTGTCATAGTGGACATTTACATTGTTTACAGATTAACAGAATCCGTTTCGTAGCATCTTTGTATGCATGTATATATCAATCCGACATTTCACTGTTTATATTATTTATATTAATATTTACAATCTTGTATATGATCCCTTTTATCATGTCCATTTCACGTCCATTAAAGGCTGTATATGTATATCCATCATGTCTTTTGGACGTCCATGGAATATCCACTGGATTTGTCAGGGATCAGTAATACGTTCACCAAATTCATAAATGGATATACCATAGACATCTCTTGTATGTTTGAAGGACATAAAACGGATGACTTATGGATATTCTCAATGTCCGTAAAGGATATTCATAGAACGGTTTTCGGATATCCGTGTGCTGTCTGGGTAGACATCTGCGCAAAGGTGATGCGCGCGCGTTTGACGCACGACGCATGATGCTTCCATGTAATAGCACCTTAAGCGAATGAGTCGCAAAAGATGGTGTAAACCAATTATATTTTAACGGTTAATTTATTTTATTACACACAATAAACGCGTGCATACCGAATACGACGGTGATGCGCCTGCGGTGCATGAATATCATCAGTAGATGTTGCTTTCCTGACGCGATTACGTCAGATATTCAAATTCGACGTAATTACGTTCGTCAAAGAATGAAAAGAAACTACGTGAAATAAACGTGTGGGAGTATCACGGGAGCCGACAAAGGATCCAAACAATTCTGACGAATCTATGCGCGAGACAAGTGAATTGAAAGAAGAATCAACAGAAACCCGTTTTGTAAAGTTAAAAATCCTTACCATTTATTTCTTATCTTTGAAATTGAGGATTCGAGAATTTTTTTCGATGCATTCCTGCCTTTTTTATTTCAACCATACCATTAAACATCAGCTAAGATCGATAAAATTAATTCTTAATTTGTAAAAATAAATACTTAACTTCAAGAGATAAATGCCGTTTCAACATATTTCAATGTATTCAGTTTTTCACGGAAATAACTGGTTGTCAGCGAAAAAAAGTGTGACACGTTATGGAACTTTGCGAGGCCACGATGTGGAAGAGAAAATATTAAACAATACACGTAAGTGAGCCAAAACGGAAAGCAATAAAGCGAGCAGCCAAAATAAGTCAGAAATGTTTGTGTCGGTAAAACTGAAAACACTTGCAGTTAAAAATCCTTACCATTTATTTCTTATCTTTGAAATTGAGGATTCGAGAATTTTTTTCGATGCATTCCTGCCTTTTTTATTTCAACCATACCATTAAACATCAGCTAAGATTGATAAAATTAATTCTTAATTTGTAAAAATAAATACTTAACTTCATAGAGATAAATACAGGGTCATTCTGGTGAGTACGAAACGATTTGCAATTACGATAGCGTATCAATACCGCTATATTTTCTTTTAATATTTCGAAAATTTTCAGTATTTCTCTTTTCTAAGAATAGGAAAAAATCACGAGATAGAAGAAAACTCCAAGCGCGAAATGTTTTGCATTACTTACCATTAATTCAATTTACTTAATGTCCATTAACACATGCATATTTAGTCATACTAATTTATATGTATTTCTAATCAACACTACGTGCGTACCTATGAGTGTACCGTGCGTGATAATATTAAAATTTTTACTCCGTAATTTTTTTATGTACAGATGATGCGAAGGTGTTACGATGGAATTGTAAAAAGAAGGCTTCATTCAGTTATCTTCTATACATTTTGTGATATAATGCATTGATAAGCGGTTATATCTTAATTAAACACACTCGCCTCTTGTTACACATAGAAATGTTATGCCTGATTTACGGAGCCTGCAGTAAGATCCCCTTTTCGTACGCGCGAGAATCTGTGAAAGCTCGACAGGGGTTTCCCCTCACTGAGAAATTTCTCGCGGAAAATGATAACGTGGCGAACGAAGGGAGATAATTGTACGCGAGAGATACGACGACATCATCCCGCATTCCGGCCGATTATTCGAACGTCGTTAACAGCATTCCAGCTCGAATGCCTGCTCTCAAGTTCTCTCTCTCTCTCTCTCTCTCTCTCTCTCTCTCTCTCTCTCTCTCTCTCTCTCTCTCTCTCCCCCCCTC
>NW_011966955.1:54201-76312 GCF_000949405.1 Vollenhovia emeryi | reverse complement strand
CTCTCTCTCTCTCTCTCTCTCTCTCTCTCTCTCTCTCTCTCTCTCTCTCTCTCTCTCTCCCCCTTCTCTCTTTTTCTCCTCTACTTTACGAGCTTTACATTTTTCTGCTTTAATATATCTTGAGAAATAACAGACTCATTAAAACTAATTTGAAATTACGCATGGAATTCTTAACTTAGAATGAGGATAAAGTGCATTGAAGCAACGATGAAGTTTCCGTCGTAGCATACTGCTATTAGCATTTTCTGCTGCTGACGCGACGATAATCGACGAGAAGTCAAAAGCGCTCGAACGTGGTTCATAATTTATGTTAACCGTGTGTCTGGAGCGTTAAACAAAAATGTACGTTAAACAAAACCGACACGCGTCGTGGCGCATTATTAAGTAACACGTGCGCGGGCTACTTACGGAACGCGACTCAGAAGTTTATACGGACTTTACACGCACGAGGGGTTTACCCGAAATTCTCCTGGGTCGAGGCGGCGAAGTGTACATAAAATCCCGAATACCTCTCTCTCCCCCCTTCCTCCCTCTTTTTCCAAGGCAAAAGAAAATGGTGGGCGTTTCTCGAGCATCATAACAACCTCTTGACGATAGAACATATATCGAATCGAGTAAAAATTAAAATTTCTCTCTCTCTCTCTCTCTCTCTCTCTCTCTCTCTCTGCCTCTCTCTCTAGTATTAAAAATTAATACTAAAAGCGAATACAAAAAATTGCATATCAGGTAATAAAAAACAGAATTTCTATATAATTTTCCTACTTTTCCTCGTGCGAGGGGATTCCCCTGTCTTCGCGGGAACACCCGGCCGGTGAAATGCTAATGCGGAGGTACGTGCAATGCATCCTCATTACGTTCGAAACCGTATAATCGGCCGGACCGCCGCGTCAGCGTTTAAAAGTTATCACGTTTTTACCAGATCCGTGTATGTATGCGGTTTTTCCAACAGTTGTAATTTAACCGTGAGAAGATTTGGAACGTAATACCTACATCAAGGTCGATTAAGAAATTATTAGTAACTTAATTCTTAATAGCTGATGTACACGGAGAGAAAGTTTTCTTAAAATTTATCCTGAAAATTATGTAATCGTGGGACAACATGGCATTTTGAAGAATTTTATAATAGTTTTTCGAAATTTTACTATACATTCACAGTTGAAAAATTTGTGTTAAATTTAACAGATATCACATGTCCCAAACGGTCCACACAAATTTTTTTGTTAATTTAACATAATATGGATATGTCAAATGATCACACTAATACTCTGTTAATGTTTTAACACAAAATAAATGCAAATCTCAAACTAATTTGAAATAAATTTTGTGTAAAATTAACATATTTTTAATGACAAAATGAATTTAAAAATGTAATTTTTACATTTTACAGATATAATAAGTCAATTAACGGTTCGAAATCACTCTCACTTATGTTATATAGAATAAAATCCACATTTTATTCTGTAAATTTTAACATATAAATCTTGTTACTAATAACATAGAACATGTGTATTGTGTAAGATTAAAAAGTAAGTACACATTGTTTTAACATTTCTTTTCAAGTATTTTAATAATTTTACATTTGAGATCAATTAACATAAGAGCAATATGTTAACTTAACACATAAATGTGTTAAACATTTAACACAAAAATTTTAACCGGCGTTTTTATTAACAAGAAAACACAAATTTTCCAGCTGTGTTCTACTAGTAAAATATATATTAAGTACAATTACTACACTGAGAAAAATTTCCATCGGATAAACCAATTAAATAGCGTTTCCGATGGTTAATTTTTCCGATTAAATTATGTATATATCCGATGAAATACAGTTACCGATAAAATTTGGTCGAAAAACCGATCATATTTTTCATCGGATATACAATTTAATCAGATATATCCGTATGTTATCATGTACCTAATTAGATTATCCGATTATATTTAATCGGATATTTTTCTCAGTGTAGTGAAATATATAGTAAAATTTCAAAAAACTTTTATAGAATTCTTCAAAATGCCACATTGTTCCACGATTACATGATTTTCAGGGTAAATTCCCTAGCGGAAAAAACTTCTATAAATAACTACAAAAATTGACTTGAAATAGAAATTTATAGAAATTTTTATATCTTCGTTGAAACATTGATTTTTTGTAAAAATATTTACGAAATAGTATCACAAACTACAATGTTCTCTAATCCAGAAATTATTGCAAGTAGTATTTCATGAAAATGTACAACTTTGTAAACATTAGTACAAAACTTTACTAGTTTTAAAAATTTAAGAAACAACAAAATCTTAAAGAATTAAAACATCTTGTAGAATATTATAAAATGCTTACTTGTAGAATATTATAAAAATAAACGAAAGTGGTCCAATTCTAGCATTTTCATGTTGATATTTGTAACACTTTTTAAATTTACGTAGAATTTCTTAGATTCTGACAGTATATTTTTTTTGTAGAATTTTGTAGAATTATTTCCGGCAGGGTTTTAAGAGAAAACACTCTCCGTGCAGTTGTTGCGATTCGCGATATGTTAGTATTAACAACAAAATTGATGATATTGTTCGACACGTAATTGTTAATAACTAATAATATAAATCATTTTGGTATTTCGCAGCGCAGATAAATAAATTTCCCAATCCGGTCTTCCATTCGTGATATTAAGTAACTCTATTATTGATTTGCGTAGTTGAAATTTGGCGACAGATGCCAATTCGCGATTCAGACACCGATCAATCATAAAGACATTGATCGGAAGTACGTTATAATAATCGCTCTTACGTGCGAGCGATACGCGTAATCAACCGACGCGTGTATTAACATATAAAGTGTCTCTTGCGTAATCATAGAAATATCGAGGCAGCGATATCAGCTGTTTAAATGGATTAGCAGGCTGAAGAGAGAGGGCGGAGGAAAAGGCAGGAAAAAAACACCTGACGAATCTTCCCGAGGCGACGGAAATGTACCATAGATATAAAATAATTAACAAGCGATTTAAGTTCGTAATGAGTAAACAGCGTGGGAAAAATCGTTTTTCGCGATAATTTCGTTCCCACAAATTCAATTTCCAACTAGAAATTTTCTCAGCGTTTAACGTACGACTTGATCTTAACATTCATGGACGCTACGGTAAAAGTTTATGGTAAAAGACGGAGACTGGCGAATTTTTTCTTATTCGTTCCAGGATAAGCGATCGATCTCCTCGAACGTTTACCTTGAACGACACAGAAATCTCTCTTCCCCCCGTCCCGATGACTTTTGACTTTTTTTCCCTGCCGGAGGGTCACGCCGTACTGCACTTTCACTGCATTCGATTCCCCGGTGCCTAGCACAGCCGCGCATTTCAAAGGCCGTTACTTCTTCCTGCGGCGTTCTCGTTGTTCGTGTCGATTGCACGAGCCGAGTCAACTAACGAACGAGCACCGTTAAATCGCGCCACCGAATCGGCACGAGCGGGAAAGATCGGCGCGGTACGATCGCCGATTCCCACGTCCCGAACGAGCTTTTCGCAACGACTTCCTTTCGCTTCTCTTCGGAAAAAAAAATATTTATGCCGATCTACCGATAGGCATCATCGCGCAAGCGCCGGACGAGTTGCTACTTAGGACGGAACGCATGGACGGCAAAACGATCGGATAGATTAAGATAACGGTTTCGGTATTACGAACCAGTGAATTAAAGTTAATAATCGTGCATCTGCACGAATCTTTCTCTTTCTTCTCTTTTCTCCTTTAGCTGCAGTACTGTGTCGTAATCGATCGTCATCCGATCGTCGCAGGGTAAGGTGCTATCCTTCGGCGTCGGTTCCTTATCCTTCAACCGCGGACGATCATTATCTTTTTCCTCACACAGACAAGCAAGGGTATCCCACAATCGTGCACGCGCACACTTTGTGAATGTATACGTATGTAGAAATGCCTGTTGCTGCGTCGGCGGTAGGTTCATCCTCGGGCGCGTTATCGTGCGACACTCGCGACGACGTGACGATCGCAACGTGAAGAGATCGGAAGACGATACCGAACACCACACCGTATATATATACGACGGGTGGAAAAGACAGTGCGAGTAGTAAGTGCGTCGACTCTCACGTTTATACACGGTGTCGTAAACGTGTGTCCTCTGGGAAGGGCGCGTTAGTGTGCCATTGTAAGGAGAAAGGCAGATAGAAGACGTTAGAAAAGGTAGGAGCGACGAGGTGATCCTTGATTTATCCGATCTATTCGTAATCGATTGTGCCATTTTTTTTATTACTAGCGTAACATTTCTTCCTGACGAGTGATACAACGAAATTTGCCATTTCGAAAAAAATTGTCTTCGTGTAGCAGAATAATATTAAGTCTACACAATGTTAGCAATAAAGTCGGAGGAGCTAACATGATAATTAAATTAGTCTTTGCATACAGCAACAGCAATAGCAATAAAATATAATAAATACAACAAAGTATAATAACGTAAAGAATTGTTTGACGCCAGTACATGATTAACCAATGTAGAAAAATTGCTAAGCGACGCTAACTGGCAAATTCTAATTAAAGAAATTTATTGCGAAAAATATTACTTCAGCCAGGTTTTGAACCTGGTACACTTTAGGCGGGTGTCTCACGTGTAGGGAAGTCCAGGTTCAAACCCTGGCTGAGGTAATATTTTTCGCAATAAATTTCTTTAATTAGAATTTGCCAGTTAGCGTCGTTTAGCAAAGTATAATAACTTCGGTGCGATGATATGAAATCGTGCCGCCCACCGACACCGAAGTCAGTTCGAGTTTTTTAACACTGCTTTTTGCTCCGATTTCACGTTGCCATTGATGCAATCTAACTTTTCGATCATTCAGATCTGTGGTTCAGACAAAGTTTTAGCATTTGCGTGAATTACATAAGTGTATTTTGGGCATAAATTACGTCGAGATAATAAAGCAATCCAAAGTTTCAAGTGGCACGACAGTAAAACTATTGTCATGTATTATCGAAATTTAATACACTTTCCTTTAAGATATAAGATATCACTGATAATAAAAGCACTTGGAAAAATTGGAAATAATTTTCCAAAAAAGTTTTTAGTCCATCTTTTATCTCTTTGAAAGTGAAACTATGGAAGTTTAATTATGGTCGGATTAATAAAACTTCATACACGGGAAAAAAATGCTGTGTAAATTAAAAATGCCACAAACATAAATAATTCACTCAATTGTATTTGTTGTGGATTTTAATTTTAAGCATTGAACTAAATATTCAGATTATTAAGACAATTATCTGATGTTTTTTATTTATGAACACTGATATTGTTTCAACGATTTTATTTCAATTACACTGATTCTTGTTGATACATTATTTTTTTCCGTACTTTTTTGAAGAAAATAATAACGGGAGAGAACAAAGACTGATAAAGAAATAAACCACTTTTTTAAACGTACGAAAAAATCTTGCGAAACGCTTTTGTCAAAAAGTTGTAATTATAACGTTATTCATTCATTCATTCGATATGATTTTCTGTAAGCGAATCTAGAATTAACTAACGCGATTGATTGATACGCCCCCCGGCCATAACGCGTGTTATGCAGAAATAATCTCTCTTCTTGTCAAATGGTGCCACCTATTGAGCGATAATTATCCAATAAAATCCAGGAAGTGCGGATTTGTTATCATGAATAACATTGTACGGAAACTTGACTTTCGATCCTTGATTCGCAAGAGATTACGCGATTGCTTTAGGTAAGATAAATTTAACAATGAGAGAGGGAAATGGGCGGGAGCGAGTGAGGGATGGAGATATATGTTTCTTTTAAGATAAATATAGCAAGGGAAAGCAAAAGAAAAGAATACGCGGAACTCACCTTCGGACACATGAGAGGATAATATTTCCTGAGTAAAGCTAATACACTGACACAGAATTTGCGCGGTAACTAAATACCCTCTAGTTCTAAAAGAGATAAAATATATTACAAATGCGCGAGTCGACGTTTTCGAACTGCCGACTGTAGCTAAATCACCAGAAATGTCTAGATAAAACTCAGTCATGAGAAAGATTAAGCACGTATCTTTGTAACGAATTTCGAAGAGATCGGGCAGCCTGTAGCTTTATTACGACTGGAAACGTAATATGAAAGAGTGAAAACGCCGAACGATGAATCGGTCCAACATTATTATTAAACAATTCGAAATTTTTCATCAATTTGTATGCACGTACACATCTTCAAGGTATCGATTAAAATTGACGGTTCCTATGGGTATCTTCACTTTACACAAAACTTGCTCGATGATTAAATATTTCACAGAACGGAAACTAAGCCTTTTACTCACGCGACTCAATAACGCGATATATCCTAAGATTAATTATATTGTTAAAACTTATTGCGTTTGCAGTGAAGAAGAGCCGGAAGATTCGCCACCATGTCGCTAATAGAATCCTTGCTCCAAATGGCGGGAGTGGACCTGACTCACCACGGCGAGGATTCGAAAGATTCGGAAAAGGCTGTGTTAACCGCCAAAGCTGTCACCATGGTGGTATTGTGCACTGTGAGCACGATCATGGGCATCGTACCGATGCTTTTGGCCAAGTGGTTAAAGTGGGACATGAGCAGCCAAAATCCCAGGTAAAGATGTTATCTCAAGCGACGGGGAACGACTGCACCTATAACCGTACAGATCACGATGATAATTATCGTAATAATTCTCAAGAGAGTTATTGTACTCGACATCATATTATTTAACTGTTCAACTATTTACACTTTACTATTTACGCTGAGTTACATGACAATAATCTCGATAATAACTTCTGATACGCCTACACTTATCTGTAGAAAAATGTTTAACGCCACGAGATAAATATAAAAGTCGCAATTAATTTATATTTCGTGAATATCCATACGGCAAAGTACGGGAAAGCCGAGTAGAATCGAGAAATCATTCAAGGCGTACGTTCGCTGTAATCCTTAAATGACATGAGTGATGTACATTGCGTCTCGCCGATATTGCTTTAAGACCGATGATGTAATACGACAGAACTGACTAGTTAAATCATTAAGTGCCGCTTTGTCGTGCGTAGATCGATGAAACTGGTGGGTATTCTACTTGGCTTCGGCGGAGGCGTTCTCTTCAGCACGACGTTTTTGCATTTGATACCAGAAGTGGCGGAAGGCATACAGAACCTTGTTGAGTCTGGTAAGATGGCGCAGCTCAACTTTTCACTGGCAGATATGCTCGCGTGCGCCGGGTGAGTCAGTCCTTTGACGTCATTACGTATAGATGTAACATAAAATAAAAATCACCACCGCAAAGGTGGAATATCTCTCCAATAAGATATTTTCGTTTCAGTAAGAAGCAAAATATCATTATTCGTTACTCTCAATTTAAAATCGCGATGACGATAACTGTTTGTACATTTAATTCGATCCAGTTACGACATGATGAATTTATTGAGACTTTAATTTATTATATTCCTTAACGGCGGAGAAAAAAGAGAAAGATTATGAAAGGGAAAAATAGATTGAAAGGTAGCAGGATATTTATAGAAAACGTTCTGTCGTGGGAAGAAAGAAAAGCGCAGGAAAAGATATATGAATAGGCAAAGGGTAAGAGAAAGAAAGGCAAAGAAGTTAAGATAGGACTGGGAAAAACTTCTTCGTAGTAAGAGTCTGGATAGAAATGTCCTTCGTTTTATTGGTTTCAACGAAATATGGCAGAATCAATAAAGTGTCTCGAATCTGTACTCTGAACGCGGTATTATTATTATTTCTTCTATATGGCTATCTTTGGACTGTTCGTTATCGCTGCATTGCTGCACTAGTACAATTAAGGGCCTGAGCAGAATGGCTGTTTTATACCCTTAAGACAGCCTTAAGACAATGTTTTATGTTTTGAGCCTTTGTCTTGAGGTAACGCACAATAACGGTCTTACGTCTTAAGAGTACAAGACAGCCATTCTGCTCAGGCCCTAACTAACTGCACTAGTTCAACAGTACAGCGATAACGAACAGACTATATGACGACACGTTTTGTCGAACTAGAACTCTGTCCAGATTCTAACTACAGGGACTCTACTCTGTAGAAGCTTGAAGAGAGGAGGAAGGAGAAAAGGTGGAAGAAGGAAGGCAAAGATGGTACACGGGTAAAAGTAAAGGAACGAAATTATCTGGGAAAATAGCATCTTGGTACGGGAACTTGATACTGTGTCCGATAAGATGGGCGGAGAAGAATAGGAATAAATACCAAAAGGCAAATGGAGGAAGGAATATAGAGAAGGATGGAGCATTATAATTAGAATGGAACTAGGATAAGTTAAATAGGATAGGAGAAGAGTAGGTTTATATTGATGTGTACAGAGTAGGCAGTATTAGATTGCGGGGTAGGAATGGAGGGATGAATGAGAGTGTTAAGGATATAATTGTAAACTAAGTCCCACTCCTTGGCATGTAAGCTGAAGTGTAATGAAAATTGTATATATTACGGCGTCGAATTTGCAAATATCGCTGAATCAGCGAGCTTCAGGATTATATAATTAATTACCACGGATTTCTTTTGTAGGTTTTTCATTATGTACCTGGTGGAAGAGTCCGTGCATACGTATCTCAGGAAGCGACAAGCAGACCGGGACGTAACCATCAAGAAAGACGTGAATTTTAGCACAAACGACTTGGTGGAGAATGGTCAAACACCGTCGTGCACCAACAACAGTCACGCACACGCGTAAGCCTGTTTGCGCCCGACTTTATCAATCGCTTTATATGTTTGTCGAGCCGATGACACTTCGACGGCGTGAAGAAACCGCGCGAAACTTCATCTTCTCTTAATTTATAGGGGCCACAGCCATTTACCGGCGATAATGGATGATGACTTCGTGATCACGTCGCTCAGAGGATTATTAATAGTGCTCGGCTTATCAGTCCACGAGCTCTTCGAAGGCCTGGCCATCGGCTTAGAGAGTTCAGCCGGTCACGTCTGGTAATTGCATCGCGAATGTGTCTTCAATTCCTAATTCGAGCCGCGCTCGTGCTCTAAATTAATCGTTTAAGGCGAGGAATGACAAACTCCCCACACTATGAATGTAGCATTCTTTTCGCAATTGCTCTGTATCTGTGAGCGTGACGAAAAAACTTTTTCAATTGTATCGCATCATACCAATTTTATTGGCATAACTTGAATTCGAGCACCAAACTTGATATAAATTTTCTAAATAAATGCAGAGATTAAGATACTTTATTATAGATTAGCTGAATAATGAATTGCACTTTAGTATCCCACCGGAAACGAAGAATCGGCAATATGACAAACGACATGATTTCGTTCGTAGGTACATGTTCCTCGCAGTGGCGTCTCATAAATTTGTGATAGCATTCTGCATAGGCGTAGAACTGATCGCGTCCAGAACCAGAACGTACCTGTCCGTGATTTATACTTGCACGTTCGCCGTGGTGTCGCCGATAGGAATCGGCATCGGGATGGCACTCGTCGGCGGCAGCAGCGCAGCCGCGAGCGGACCCATGGCAGTGATATTGCAGGCAAGCCTCTCAATCTTTTCAGGGGAAATTTAATGAAAGAGAAAATTGCAATAAAACGATCGTAATACGCGTATCGAAAAAATAACTTGATATTCAAAGAATGCTTGGGATTCCGCATAATCTATGAACTGGCCAGCAATTGCGCGGCATGTAAACGGGAAAACTCTCCTTATCGTCTTCTTCTCGTTGCAGGGACTGGCGTCGGGAACTTTGTTGTACGTCGTATTCTTCGAGATCTTGCAGGAGCATCGCACTGGGTTGAGGCAGTACCTCTCGATCCTCGTCGGTTTCCTCGTGATGTTCGGATTGCAGATGTTGAGTAAGTATGAACGATTTTATTTCGCGCTAACACACACGCTCACAGTAGTGTCTCTGAATCCCTCGGTGATAGCAGACGCATAAAAATTGGGATACTTAGTTAGCTATAAGTAAATGCCCGATCTCTGCGCTTTGTAAACGCATTCCCCGTATCTAACAAATATAGAACTGGGAAGTTTAATAGATAAGAATATTGCGTTGATACGTCTTGCACTTACTTATCCACTTGTCTGTCTTCTGAAAGTGCGCAATCTTTCCTCGTATCAACAACGTAAAAAAATAAAAAAACAATACGATAAAAAATGTAATTAAATGAGAACAGTTTATAAGAATAGTACACGTGTGATAAGATGCTAAATCAGTGATTACGCGTAAATAACGATCAGTTTCTGTTTTCAAATTCCTAGTTGAGATCATTTCGACCACTGTGAATTTTTCTCTATTAATAGATATGCGATTCTTCTCTCTTCAAACAAAATTCCCATAGATATAAGTCTTAAGACTTGAAAGATACTTTTTAATTAGATTAAAGTGCGCAAATCAAACGGGAAAGCATTTCGTGAATAAAAGTGTACCGAACGAGGATGCTCGAACGTGTATCCGAGGTCGAAGATCATCGACACGACCGACACTTATCGATTCTCAGTGAGTAATTATTGTCGCTGGTCAACAGTCAACTTATCGCAGTGTATACGTATGTGTACACGCGTCTGTCAGTTCTAAAAGAGAGAAGAGGCAATGCGCTCTCGTCGGGACTAATATTCGAAATGTACGTACAAACCATACGTACTTCAGGATATGATAGCAGGGGAAGAACGGAAAGGAAGAGGGGGAGAAAGAGAATGTGGCACAAAACGCAAAGGACATCCTGCCCGATGATTCACGCGGCACGGTTCCCGTAACGTTTGATTTTGCTCGTCGTGAAAAATTTTCCCGCTTGCAGATAACCGTCGTTCGCCGGCAGACAGAAAAATTATCGATACGAAAAAGCGCTCCGTTCACTCGGTTTGTATATGAGTCACTTACATTGTTTATTACTTTACTTCTTTGGCACGTACGTATCCTTCACGCTCGCCCGTACGGGCTTATCACTCAGTAATCGATGAGAGGTAAAAGAAAAAAATGGAAACTATCGCAAAAGTAAAATATGGCGTAATTGTGAATCGCGATTATTTCGTTATCGGCGTAATTAACGACGAAGAACGTTGTAATTGTCGTTGTTGACTTCAACTTATTGGAAACATATTCCGCGGCTGCTCGAACTTTATATGTAGGAAAACGTTCAATGAAGTGTCCGACACAATGGGTGGTATCCTTTCGCTTTTGCGCGAAAAGGGTGAAAGTACTATAGAGCCGGTAAATAATCACGAAGGCGTGATCGTCTCAGTGGCACACATCGCTAAATTCATGCTTTTGCTTTGAAAGTGACGAGTGCAGTGCCGCCTTTACTTTTACATTTTCTCATCCGTGTCACAACATAGAAATTGAACAAATCTCTCTCGACTAAGAGAAATTTATTTCTATGAAGTTGCACCGCAAATCCTCTACGAAAAACAAAAGGGGTTGATATCTCTCGAGAATTGTCAGTGTCTACTCCTCCGTTCTTTTACTTATCGTCAGTCTCATCTCGTCCTCGTTATACGGGCACTCGAGGAGATTCATTTCTCTTGCGGTCTAATTCGCGGCACGAATGTTATTTATGACACTGTGGGCGCGAACGTGGAATAGACTGCGTCTGCACGCGTGCCCCAGCACGTAGACGACGACGTCTCCGAGTGTCGTCGACCAACTCCTCTCATTCACGCGTGCACGTGTGTTGTACACGCGCCTACGCACCGACGCGTCCGCCGCCTGCGCGAAGGAGGGAAAATGCATTACGCGTTACTCCTCGTCGGGCACAGATCAGTTACAGCGGTGTAACCGATGTTTAGCGTGCCCAACAATGCCGTAAAGATAAAACGGAAATTCAGCGTCTTTTACTTTTTCTTCTTTTCTTTCTTCCTCGATCTCCTTTGCTTGTCCTCTTTTTTTTTTACTTCATCTTAGTCAAGTTCCTTGTTTCCTATTGTGTTTACATTTTTATGTTCTCTCCTATCCTTCCTATCCTTCTCTCGTTTTTTTTCAACTTCTCCTTTCCATTCTACTTTCGTTCCTGTGCATTCTCCTTTTTTCCCCTCCTTCGATTTCGCGTACATGCCGACGCGAAGAAAGAGAGCGACTCCACGTCGGCCTTACGCTACTGAATGAGGGACGATCAGTCGTGGTGCAGGTGCCAGAAAGAGTATGCACGCTAGCAAGTGATCGTTGGACAAGGACAAGCGTAGCGTTCGCGGGAGTGGGCAGGAAACGGTTCGGTTCGCACTATGTAAGACGACGAGGCGGCGGCCGAGGGGTCCGATCGAGCTGAGTTCCCCTCGAGACCGGAGTAGTGTCCGATCGGCCGTCGCGCCGCGTGGAGCTTTCCGCCGTTCGCGATTGTTCGCTTCGTACAAAATCGTAGGGTACAACTGATTGAGGAAGCTCAGGCTCGATCCGAAGTTTCGTCCGACTGGGTCGCCGCGAACGTGATCGTCCTCGCGAAAGGGTCCTCGAGAATCGGAGAACGGGACATTCTCGATAGGAAGTGCGAGCTCGTGAGATGAATCCCGTCGTCGACAGGAACGCGCAAATGAGAGCGGTGGTGAAGTGATGATGAAGTAAACTTTGTCGCGACATCGGCGTCTTGCGCGGTTCTTATTCCCGACACTTCACTAGCGTATGTTTAACGAGATACGTGTGATCGCTTCGACACCGGCGTTGTGAAATCCCCGAGAAAGAAGAAGAAGAAGAAGAAGAAGAAGAGAGAGAGAGAGAGAGAGTGTGTGTGTGTGTGTGAGAGAGAGAGAAAGCAAGGTTTTCTTCATCATATCTTCGTTATCGGTACCAAACGGTATACGAAATGGAGGAGGACACGACGACGTCCAATATTCTTCTGATGTCGAAGATCGGCGCGATGGTCGGTCTCGGCTTCGGTTCCCTCGCACTGGGAACGTTACCGATGATGGTGGGACGTTACAGGGCCAGGAAACAACTTGGTCAGAAACGTGGCCAAGCGATCTCCTTCAATCATTCCAGCACCTCCACGTCCACTTCGGCGTCCTCGCCGAGCATTGACTCGGCCTCCGTGTCGAACAAGCAAGTACGTCCGAAAAAAGCGGCCAGAAGTCCTCGATATTTGCCAATATCTGGCCCACTCCCGCAGCTCTCCGGAAGGCTCGTCTTTGTGCCCATTGTAAATCGAGTCTCGACTTGTCTGAACATGTCTTGAGTCAACGTTACGAAGTCACATTCGCGGGAAAATAATGAATATACCCAGTAAAATATCCTTGACACCGATATTCTTGCATATTTATTAAATGTCTTTACGCTAAACATAGACCGTTTTTTTAATTCCTGCATATCGGTCGGTTCTAGGTTCTATTTTCACCGAGTGTATACATATGACTCATTGATTTCAAGTACCTACTATAATTATATATCAATATATGAGCAATCCTAAACACACCTAAGACGGCACAAAGTCGAGACGGATAATATTTGATCGGAAGGAAGAGAACAGGGGGTCCCGCTTGCATAAGATGTTAGTTGACGTTTATGACAACTTCATTAATGATGTCGGTCGATCATGTATTAATCGTAACGTGTCCGGAGTAGCTGCTCATTACAGGGTGCTCGGTATTTCATAGATGGCATTTATGGATTCCTTGAACTATTTGGAATCAATTAAATCTTGATTTCTTTTAGCTGACGTCTTGACTGTTTAGCAAACGTCGCATTTATGCATCTGATTATAGTAGAAAAAGCAAAATTTTTAACGACCAATTGTTTGTCGTAAATTAATATCACGTCGGTATTTTATATTACATGAAAAGTGAATTCCAGAGTGGTCAAGGAATCTATAAAACTTGATAACCCGAGCGTTCTATCTAACGAATATAAATCCTAAAACGGATCCCAAAGCATCGCGGCATCGTCTTCAGGGTCTCTTGACGTCGCTCTTGCTCTGCTTCGGCGGCGGCGTGCTCCTGTTCACGACGTTCGTACATCTGGCGCCAGAAGTGCGCGCTAGCGTTGAAACTCATCAGTCGAATGGCCAACTGCCCGATTTGGGTACCCTCGGTCTGGCAGAGCTGCTCTTCTGCGGCGGTTTCTTCTTCGTCTATTTGGTCGAGGAAGCCGTGCACGCTGCCCTTACCGGCAAACCCGAATCTTCGGAAGCGTTGCTCTACCGGACGGTGTCGGTGCGAAGATGCAACAACAATCAGACGGGCCCATCGGGTTCGTCAATGGTGTCAAACGGCTCGATCACCACCGTGTCCACGACGACCAAGTCCACCGCGTGGAAAGACACCAGCGACACCGAGGACAACAGGGATCAAACGGATGTAGACCGGCCGAAACTCCACGATTCTCGCGAGGCGAGCAAGGACAACAAGGTGCTGCCCGCTATATTCGTCCTGCCCGTCGCGTTAACGAACGAAGGGCATCAAGCTGCCCAGAAGCATTCCGATTTAGAACTAGCGATGCCGGAACTGAGCTACCCGGTCAATCATCATCATCCTCACGACCATCATCAGTACGGCGCGATGATGCAAAACACCTCGGTGCAAGGATTGCTGACTGTACTCGCGTTATCATTCCACGCGATATTCGAGGGTCTGGCGGTGGGCCTGGAACCGTCCATCAGTTCGGTCGCGTATTTGGCGGCCGCTATCGCGACTCACAAACTGGTCATCTCCTTCTGCGTCGGTATGGAGCTCTACGTGGCCGGCGCTTCGACCAGGACCACCCTCGGCTACCTGTCAATCTTCTCTATGGTTACGCCGATCGGGATCGCCGTGGGACTTGTCCTCGATCATTTCAAGAATGACAGCGAGAATTTGGGGCCTACACCCACCATACTCCAGGGCATGGCGGCCGGCACCCTGCTGTACGTGGTGTTTTTCGAGGTGCTGGCGCGAGAGAGAGCGAACGAGAAGAGCGGTTTGCTGCAGCTGGTCGCAATCATTATCGGGTTCACGCTGATGCTGGGACTACAGATCGCCAGTGAGTTCGTTTCCCGGAAGACGAGGGTGTCCCCCGCGTCTCTAGAATGCATCAGAGCGTATCGCGGCGCGACACACCGCCGATGCCGGATAAATGAATTATCGTCATTGCTCTAACGTCGTCCTTCGTATCCGCGCCTACTGCGCGTTTCCGTTTCCCTCGTGCTTCTCGCGTGACCGGTGAATTTCCGCATGTCAAAACGGGAAATCACGCGGCGCGCGAATTTATTGCCGCAGGGTGAAAGTCCATCCCGGCTCCATTAGGGTTCACCGGAAGCTATCTCTTCCACGACTTCCTCGATTCGATTTTGCATGATGAGCGCATTATTATTCATAGCGACCAGATTTAGCCTGAATAATTCAAATATTTTTCTAGATTGCTTTAAGGTATTTTAGAATATTTTATATGCAGATTGGCGATTTAATGTCCAGCCTCTCGAGACAGAAATGTCGATCGAGCGTCATCGCTCGCTACGATTTCGTAATCTTCGATATCCTTGCGGTTACAATTTTCGGAATAGCTTGTCCCGGTGCAAACCTGTTACAGGTACGCCCTTGATACACTTTACGTTGTTGGTTCCTCAGTGGTTATCTAATCTAATCGATTTGCCCTAAACCGACGAGGTGCAACTGAAAAGTCAGGGTCAGGGTATATTGGGGTGGGAGAAGCAGAAGAACCCCTCGTGGCAGAACTTCTCGTAGCGTGCAACGCTCGTTCGTTCATTCGGAACTTGCCGCGAAAATAGATGTTATCGAGACGTTACTCTGTTAAAAATGAAAGTACGAATCGACAGATACTTGTACGAGAGGTATGTGTATACATATGTATGTATATACGATTACGCCGGTACGTAGAACTGAATTATTTGTTGATCTCGAAACGTCAGCCGATAAACTCTGTCCGCTTTTGATAGTTAATGCTACTTTGTCACGATTGTTGTTCCAGTCGAATGCAGTTGATGACTTTAATCAAACTGACGCGGATACTAACAGAAGTGCAAATTATTCGTACCAATCGTTGAAATGTTTCTAACTCGAATTCATATTTTAAGATTAAGCTTCCCTCCTGTTTTCATAGTCAAGGATGTTCGCTTCTATTTTTACCCCCCGATATTTCGTCACTACAACGAGACCTTTTCCTCCTCTTTTTCTCTCATTTTTTTCAGGGTAAAAAATGCAACATTAAATATTACTAAATATGTGACGTAATAATAGCTGAAAGGGTTTCATCTCCAAAACTTCTTCAAAAAAAAGTTGCTCGGTAACTTGTTCCATTAATTCCGACTATTTTCGACCTGCTCCTTCGAGCAGCTGAATTGAGGCCTAATTATAATATCGCCGACGTGATCTTCAGTCGGTTAATCGCACGCATACTGTATATATTACTTTGCATCCAATAACAGATTGCACGCTTGTTATTTCGCCGAGAAAGCAACAACAGGTGGGAGAGACGGATCGTAATAATGGTTATACACATATTTCTGAGGATGTCACCTGTTATGCAATCTTAATTGCAGCCCAACCTTTTCGCGAGAATGCGAAATATTCGCGAAATCGCGAGGGACCGTAAGTGCAATGTTCCGTTTCAATTCAATGAATGACGAAATACGCCAGACGCGCATTAACAAATCTTAATCTTACGAAACAATATCATAAAAGTACAAGTTGAAAAAATAATTCTTACGCAACGCTACAACACGTATTAAAGCATTTTCTTCGGGTATACGTACATAGAGCAAAATATTATAATACGAAGGAATTAGACTACATGCTCTCTATCTGTTAAACGGTTTATTGGAGCATTTACTCCGCATAAAATACGAGCTCGTTACTGCCACTCGTAACTGCACGAAACGTGAACTTTTACACAACTCGCGTCGGCTGCCATATGATTGGCAAATTGCATACGGACACAACCCACTTCTTCCAAGACACACACGAGTTTCACGTGCGGTACTAGAATGACGTGCACTACGGGAGCATTGTCACGCTGACGACAGGCAGACGAATCTCGATCTCATAAGGAACCTGTTTATAGTCCCAAGGCTTTCTCTCCCCCCATGGCAATGACCTGGGACGGGTAGGTCGATGGACGATCCGACCGACTTTCGACCGCTTTCTCAACCGTTTGACGCATTTTGTGATGACGAAATTATCGAGCGTCTGAGTACCGTTTGGAGAAGTTCGTGCGCAGACACACAAATCGCGTGGAAGTTAATTTACGGAGCGTTCGATGAGCGACAGTGGCAACGGACGGTGCGTGATCAAACGCACGTGTGGACGCACACGTGCTCAAGTTGTGACTTATAACTTCGTCGCGAAATATAACATTGCAAGGTGACTTGTATAATTCATTGGGTTACTAACGCTATTAGCTCAGATAACTAATAAGGCTACTCGAGGTGATTATTGAAATGATCGATTATTAAGCAGCTTCCTTATATTCGGCTGAAACAAAACGCTCGCTGTATCGTCGTACGAACCGCGTCGTTAGCGTTGATTAAATACTTTCCGCTGATAGTTGAGTTCAGTAAAATATTACTGTGCTTCGCGAGGGACCGACCTCTCTCTTTCGCACGATGATAGCTAATAAAACCTAATTTCTTACACTTATCGAATCATCCCGTAAAAATATATTTTAAAAAAATTGCAATAAATTCACAAACACGTGTCTTTTCGACTTCAGCTGGCCACATGTATTAAATATGCTTTCACAACGTTTTGACCTTTGTTAAGGAGTCATGTCAAATACAAGTAAAAACGCATTTTAGCGGAATGGAGTTCCGTATTAAGAGTACAATTTCACTGCGGTCTTGGTCTTACATCCCTCGGCTCCGGACGTTAGTATGTTTGACATAACTCCGTAATAAGATCCCACTTGATAAGAACCTAAACCAAAGGTCCAGTATCTCTGCTACTTTTAGAGATATGCAAAAATTATAATTAAGTTGTACTACATCAAGGGAGCCATAACACGTTAGTAATATTTTTTCAAAAAGTGGAGGCGCTTCGAAGATTTCAAGGTGACCTTCAATTTTTTTAATGGAACCCCCTATTGTTTATTATAGTATCTTATTCTACTAATTAATATGAACAACTTTTGTCGCAAACAGTTTAATTTAATTCCTTATTTTCACACGTGGGGGAGTAACTTTGCAACGTAAATTAACGTTAGTTCCTTTCACGGATCTCGCGAGCAGTCCGGTCCGCGCTTTAAAAATCGTACGAAATCTCAAACATCCACGCTTTCTGTCTACAGCTGCCCATTCCCACTCACACGGTGGCCACGGACACGGACATTCGCACAACCACACGCATATGGAGCAACTCGATCACGATCATGATCACGATCACGAGCACGAGCACGAGCACGATATCGTCACGGAGGCGATCGACAAAGTAACCGACAGCATCGCCGAGGCCGTCTCCAACGCCTTCACGTCGACTACGCCGTCGACGATAGTACAACCGACCAACGTGAGCGAGACCAGCCCGTTACATCCTCAGCGAAGTTAGGGGACCGATCTTTGGGTTCCCGCAAGTACAAAGCTCCACGGCTGAATTCTCTTCAGATTCAGCGCAACCACGATCTCTCGGGAAGCTCGAAGATCTCGAGATGCCTTTACTCAGGGGACTCTTCTCATGCGCTTTTTTTTTAATCATTTAGCGAAGTAAGAAACTGAGATATTGATCAGTGTCAAGCTGACTTTTTAGTGTCTAGATTTACGTCGTGAATCGGATCGATGAACTCGACCATGTTGCTGGTGGACATGGTGCGTGCGATAGGAAACTCGTATCGCACCGCCACGCAACGTTACATTCGATAAGAAACGACATCTTTCATCGCTACTCCGACGGAAAACTACGCGTCTGAGAAGAATCTTTACGGATTTCCGACAGTTTCGTCAACTATCGCGAAAGGTTGAAATTTCTCGCTCAAAGTCGCGACTGGAAAAAGATCGCGCGCCAAAACACTGTATTTGCCTATGAGCCGAGTTTATTTTTTTAGATACGTAATAGAGAATAAGTCAATCCGTAGTTTATTTAAGTGCCTTCGAGACCTAGATACTTCACAGTATCGAAAATATTTATTGGTAGTAATGTGCGAAGGCGATCTCCAGAGTTTAAACGGTTCTCCTTGGTAGCGATAAAAAAAAGAGGTGGGCGCTGAGCTTATCGGGAGAGCCGGTCCATCGATTTCCTAATTACTCAACGAATCCAAACAAGCCATGTGCATTTATAGCAAGAAATTTTAATAAATTATCACAGCTATTTTTATTACGGCCGTCATATGTTTTCTTATACCTAGTGCAACAGTACAAAACGAAATGGGGATTCGGCACATTTTCCAGACCCCGTGTTTTCCTAAAGAATCACCTTCCTTCATATTTTTATATAGAAAATTTATAGAATTTTCATTTTTTTCACATCAAAAAGGGATCCTCGAAATTGTCGTTTTCAAAACTAGCCAGAGTTTATCTTCTGGAATATAGATTACTGTAAAAATAATTCGCGCACGCCTGAAAAATGCACGCGACCGTCAACTTTTCGAACGCTCCTCCCCGACCCTGGTGAAAATGGAATTTGGAGCGTAAATCGAATGTAAGGGGAGAGTGACAGAAGCGCAAACGAAATGTGTAGGAAGCGTAATTTGGAACAGCAAAGCGTAAAAGAAGCGTTGAAGTTTCTTTTACGCTTCGCTGTTCCAAATTACGCTTCCCACACTTTTCGTTTACGCTTCTGTCACTCTCTCCTTACATTCGATGTACCCTCCAATTTTTATTTTCACCAGGGGAGGGGAAACCGCCTTCGTGAACGTCACCTGGATGTTATGTTGAGCTGTTATTGTTGAAAAGAATGCAGTATCATTATTTACGTTGCGACGAAACAATGGGTGCAGCGTCAACTTCGTTGATGATGATTCGCGATTTTATAACATTTGTGCGTCGCAAAACTCACCGGTAAGGTGGCCCGGAGCATGTTCGAGTCGTTGAAACATGTTGTTCCTAAAGATTGCCAGGGACGTTCGTGTAATTGGACAAAGCGTTTCGGACAATGACATCTGTTGAGGCACAGATTAATTCTTCTTCTTCTTCTAATTATGGCTCCCGGTACCTGATAAACGAGGCACAGATTAATAGCACAGATTAATAGACAGATCGCCAAAGGCGCGAGTGAAATCGAGACCACCACTTTGCCCCTTACCGACAGCGCTGCCCCCCGGAGCGAGTCTGGACTAAATATATCCGATTTTATCGACAAATTTACTTTTGGTTCGAGTCCCGACTAAACATATCCGATTTTATCGACAGAATTGTCTAAATTTTGTCTGGACTCGCACCAAAAGGCAAAATTTGTCGATAAAATCTATTTAGTCCAGATTCGCACATTATAGGGGCAAAGCTGTCGGTAAGGGGCAAAGTGTGTGGTGGTCTCGATTCCACCTGGGCCTTTTGCCCATTCTACACCTAGGGATGATCCTACTTGTGGCTCATCCGATACTCGCTTCTATACCTAAAGCTAATCCTACTTACAGCTTATCCGAGGAAGTAGTATAAAGTGTAAAAGGTACACTGTAGTTGTACTTTGGTACGATTAGAAAGCAACCAAAGTGTAAACCTTTTACACTTTATACTACTCCCTCGGATAAGCTGTAAGTAGGGTTAGCTTTAGGTATAGAAGCGAGTATCGGATGAGCCACAAGTAGGATCATCCCTAGGTGTAGAATGGGCATTTGGCAATCTGTCTATCCTCATTCTTGTTTACAATGAGATAAACGTGAAAGCTGTTGACGACGTGGGTGCGACAATACGCGTGACGTGTGGAGAAATTGGTCTGTTCTTTATAAAATTTTCGTCAAAAACGGAGAGTGAGAATTACCCTGTTAACATAATGAAATCAATGTATATACAAACTTACAACTGTACAACTCACATTAAATTTACATTATACTAAATTGAGATCGTCGCATCGTCCGAAGATTCTTGTCAAACTCGGAAACGATAAGCGTAGAACCAGTCCTCGTGTTATCACCCAATAGACTCGTTCTAGACCAGGCATGGCCAACCTCTTTCGAGTCGCATTCTAAATTTTCAAGCTCTTCGCGGGCCCGAAACAGTCTTAAAAATATTAAAATTTGTTCCTTATTCTAAGAAGAAATACTAAAACTGGTTTTAATGTTAAATTAAAGCTAGCTTTAGGCTCTTTTCCTTCCTTAATTTTTTATTTTTAAGACTGTCGCGGATCGTAGATCGGCCATGTCTGTTCTAGACGCTACCGTATTTATCAATAGTATCATAAATGCTCTAACAAAATAGGAAGAATTTTTTCGACTTTTTAGGCTTCGCCAAAGCCTCCACGGTGGAGTGCGTATTGCACACGGCGTTCTCCTTGTTCTCAGTAAACTGCTTGGTCGCTATATCGTACACCAGACGTTTGTTTTGCTGCAATTCGTCCATCTTGCTGGCCCAGGACACCGGCCTCTCCTTGTAAACGCTGGCCAAACTTTGACGATGGCTACTTTTCTCGCCAATTTCTATGTCGAGATACGAGGACAGCTTCTCTTGAGAGTTACATTCTGTTGAACTTCCGGCCGGAACGCAATCCACGAGCCCGTAATTCTGGAATCTCGTCTTCTGCAAGGCGCATATATAATCGCTGACTTTACGGAAGATGCTGTCCTCTTTGATCAGGTGCTTAGGCATCTCGACTACTTGCTGCAGCTTCCCCGCGGTATCCTTGTGCCTGGTCCTTCGCTCGCTCACCGATCTCGTGAATCTCACGAATGCGTGCGGATTTTTGTAAAACTCCGGATTAAACCACACCGACGAGTTCACGCTAGCGGCTGACGACATCGAGTTCATGTCGTCATGATTTATCATAGGTCGCTCTTTGTACCTTATGCTAACATATGAGTGATTCCTCGAAGAATTCCTCGACGGTGCGCCTGAACGGATCGGATACGTTGTTTTACTTCTATCATATTCTTCCTTCCTCTTGCATGGATTGGTGATGTGTGCGGTAGGCGCGAGAAGGTGAGGATTGTTTGGAATCTCAGTCTTTTTCGGAATCTCTACTTTTCTCGGGTCCTCTTCTCTCCTTGGAACCTCTTCCCTCTTCGAAACATCTTCTTTCTTCGTCACGACAGGTTGTGGATTTCTCGAAATATCTGCCTTTTTCGGAATCTCTGCTTTTCTCGCAAACTCTTCTCTCCTC
>NW_011966955.1:47674-54144 GCF_000949405.1 Vollenhovia emeryi | reverse complement strand
GGAACCTCTTCCCTCTTCGAAACATCTTCTTTCTTCGTCACGACAGGTTGACAATTTTTTGGAATTTCTACCTTTTTCGGAATCTCTACTTTTTTCGGAAGCTCTTTTTTCTTCGCGATCTCTTCCTCTTTTGAAGTATCCTCTTTCCTCGGAATTTGTTCTTCCGATAGATAGTCGGATTTCTCAACCTCGTACAAAATTCGCGCTGCTGCCTCCAGCCTCTTTCCCACTATCTTGTACTCTTGGTCTCTTAAATGCTGCTCTATCTGTCTGACTTTATCATTGAAGATTCTCTCCGCGATTCTCAGCTCCTTCTCCCTCCTAAACAGCTCCCTTTCTCTCTTTTGCAGATTTATCTCCTTCTCTCGCAGGATGGCTTCGCGATGTCTCAGGACCTCGATTTTCTGCAGCCAATTCTTCCTGAAGACCTCCTCGCTGACTTCCTCGGGCGACGGGATCGACGCGGTGCAGCCGTTCTTGAAGCCGTGATGACACAGGTCGGCCAGCTTGTCCAACGAGTTCTCGCTTTTCTCGTCAATCGACGTCAAACTGTTGACTCGGCTGAATTGTCTCGCGGGGTACAACGCCTCCTGCGGCCCAATCGACGCCTGAAACTCCGGTTTTTGCACGCTCAGGCGCTCCTTGGAACGACAAAAATTGTCGTTGGTATAATGTTTTAAGATTTCCTCATCGCAATATTCGTCGTTGAGAGTCTCGTTCGTTACGATTTTCACGATTTTCACGATTTTTATACCTATCAGCTTGCTGTTCTCGGCAGAGAACATGGCGAATTCGTCGCATTTAATGTACGAAGCGTGCGACGCATCTTCCTCGGTTTGCGCGTTATTTCTGAACACGCTTTCGCTGCTGAGACTAAACTTCCCGGCTGTCAGATTATCGATCTCATTAATCACCGATAAGTTCTCCGTTTCGGGCATGATGTACGTTTCGACTTTGTACAGGATTGGCTTCATGGCTGATACGTTAGTGTCGTCCCGATTATCTCAGAATTAGATCGCGCCGGGAATTGTTGCGTCGAGTGATCTGCAAAGAATATGAATGTTCATTCAGTCGTTAAAAACGTAACAATCGAAATTTATATATTTCACTTCTCGAAAAACGTCTTGGCGACGCGATACATTACGGAAAGGGGAAGAATTGAAAGGGAACGCTGAAGGAGTCGAATGTTATCAATTTATTTTTCGAAGACTCACGATTTTTTTTAACTACCTTAGTTGCACAGTATATTAGCGCAATATTGGAAAATATGTAGAGGAAAGTTCCCTGTTATGAGACAGGCTTCTAATACGAGATAGCGGAGTTTCTGTTAAATTAACAGGCATCATCCGTTGGTTCCACTGTGAATGTATTGCCCTTGGAGTGAAATCTGTTTAGTGGAAAATTGAACGTTGGATCGCGTAATCGTTGCGAAAAAAGATTTGCGATTGAATTTGAATGTTTAAAACCTGCTATCTCGTACAAGAACCCTGTCTTATAATAGAGGACTTTCCTCTAAATCTAATATTTCCACCATTGGTCCAATATTGTAAGGCTCGAGGGACGCCTCCTCTTATTTAGCCAATCTATCTATTTAGAAATATTGATATAATATTGTATCAATATTAGACCGATATTCATATTATATTGCTAAATATTGGCCAATGCATTTCCTATATAAATCTAACGTTATATAATTATTATCGTGCGATATTTGCATTTATTTCGTGGCCCATAGCCAGATAGCACACATGCACCCAAAGAAAAGTATTCTATTTTTGCGTGGTTCCCTCTTGATTTTAGAGGATTTTCCTATGAAATACGGTCTCAAGAAGATACTCTAAAATCTAGAGGAATATCCTCCCAAGGAGAACAGAAAAGTCAAAATAATGTCAATTTGACATCAAATTGACCAAATTTATGTCATTTTTTGGTCATGATTAAAAATCTTAATTTCAGATGACTTAAAAATGACTTTATATTGACTTCTTAAAAAAAATTTTTTTTTCTTAATATTTAGAAAATGTGATACGTTTCTTGACTGTATAAATGCTTATTATAAAAATGTGTAATATAAAAAGTAGTCATAAAAAGGTCTTGATTTGACTAACAATAATCCCAACCCAGATAGAACATAAAACTCATAATGACGTCATTATGACTATCACAATTTTATCTATCACATAAAAGTTATCTGGACATATCTAGAAAACTTTTAAATGGTAAATAAAATCATGATAATGTCATAATAACGTCTTTATGAATTTTCTGTTCTACCTGGAATAGAGACATGTATGATAGTAATATATAAACGTTATATTTGACTGCTTATGACATATTTATTACAATCATTACATCAATCACAACCATTATCACAAACATTAGTATATCAAAATTTTATCACATTTAAAATTATGAAACGTCTGATATTGCGACACATAATTTCTACGTTGACTTTTATTCACGAATTTTATTAACGATAAATAAAAGCCTTTAATCATATCACTGGCGTTCCATTGTATGAGAACATCCTGCCATCTTTGGTGCAGCGTGGAACAATAAGAGGTGATACCTTAAATTCTATGCTGTTTACAGTAACGTATACATATAAATTGCGTATAATATTGATTTATAAACTTTGCACAAGTTATATCTAATCTTATATCTATCGTTAATAATAAAAGTCAACGTAGAAATTATGTGTCGCAATATCAGACGTTTCATAATTTTAAATGTGGTAAAATTCTGATATACTAATGTTTGTGATTAATGTAATAATTGTAATAAATATATCATAAGCAGTCAAATATAACGTTTATATGTATATTACTATCTACATGTCTCTATTCCAGGTAGAACATAAAATTCATAAAGACGTCATTATGACATTATGATGATTTTATTCAACATTTAAAAGTTTTCTAGATATGTCCAGATAACTTTTATGTGATAAATAAAATTGTGATAGTCATAATGACGTCATTATGAGTTTTATGTTCTATCTGGGTATCATATTACGAATGGTCAAACTAATGTCAAAATTATGTCACGATTTTGACATCAAGAAAGCATCAAAAATTTATGCAACTTGACATCATTTTGACGAACTAAAATTTGATTATATTTTGACATCATTTTGACATCATTTTGACTTTTTTGTTCTCCTTGGGCTATTACACTGAGGCATGAAATTTTAACTCGTAATCTCCTCTTAATTAATGCTAGAGGAATCTTTTCTTCTTGTAATATGCAAATATTCTTATTTTTAGTATTTATATATTTCTTTTAAAACGAATATCCTCTTAATGCTAGAGGAATCTTTTTGTGGCGGTTGCAACGCGCGATCCGGCACAAATTGGAAATCCGGCACTACGCGACACGCGAGCGGGCGCCAGCTTCTAAGTATTCACCGTATTCACCAACCGCCGCTAGGCCGCGTATAGTGAAGGCCAAAAACTCGGAAGCAAAATTCACTCTCGCGCATGGTGGAAGGGATAACATAGTGTGCTCAGTTCGACGGTGTCTCTCTCTAAATATCTGCGCTCTCCGTCTCTTTTGTGGCTACAGATTCCCAGGGCTACCAACTGTGAAAAATAAAATATTTAGTGTCGAAAAGTTGGTATGCTAAAATCCATCCTTGTTTCATGCACTCTGTAATGCATCAGAGTTTCTCTTTCTAACCTTGATGATCTCTCTGATAAAACAAATATTTAAAGCCCGCTGCAGACGGTGCTATTTTTCCTGCTGGAGTGTTTGCAATCTAATAAATTAACATCGTTGTACCACTCAGCACTCAGGATTCCTAGTAATTTAGTAAATCGCGAGCAATCCAGCAGGAAAAATAGCGTCGTCTGCAGCGGGCTTAATAAAAAAATTAAATGAACAATGATAGTGTTAATAATCAAAATGAAATAAGTGAAAGGATTTCACCAGTATGATACATACAAGTGTCATTAATTATTAAATTACTAACATGTTAAAAATATATTGATACATATGTAATATTAAAATTAGTAGTAAAAATAAAATAAAATATACATATTGTATATTGCATTAATATAATTAATACAGCCGTAAAATAATAAATTGTTTATAACAACCACAATTGTTTATAACCCAACATGATATAATATGAAAAATATACAGGATGAGGAAAAAGTACCGGACCGGTGAAATATCTCGAAAAATGTGGAAGATACGGAAGAATCTTTCAGCTAAAAATTGTACGATTTTAAAAGGTCTATACATATAATGGTAAAATAAATTTTCGAAAAAAATGATTTTTTTATGGTTATATGTATGGAGATCGACGTCATTTTTTTAAATGGAACTCCCTATTGTTTATTACACTATCTTATTCTACTAATTAATATGAACAACTTTTGTCTGAAACATTTTTTATTTGCCTAATACTTTTTGAGATACTCAAGAGAAAATTTATAACTTTTTCAATGTTTAGCTTATAATCTCTCGATAACTGTTTGTCGGAGGGAAAAGTAGTACAGGACTTTTTTACTTGATTTAGTCTCAAGAATATGCTGTTGCAATGGTGTTTCAATTATTGAAAAATTTTGTGTTACAATACACAAAAATTTTCAATAATTGAAACACCATTGCAACAGCATATTCTTGAGACTAAATCAAGTAAAAAAGTCCTGTACTACTTTTCCCTCCGACAAACAGTTATCGAGAGATTATAAGCTAAACATTGAAAAAGTTATAAATTTTCTCTTGAGTATCTCAAAAAGTATTAGGCAATTGAAAAAATTTTTCAGACAATAGTTGTTCATATTAATTAGTAGAATAAGATAGTATAATAAACAATAGAGATTTCCATTTAAAAAATGACGGCGACCTCTATATAACCATAAAAAATTAATTTTTTTTGAAAATTAATTTTACCATTATGTAGCCCTTTTAAAACCGTATAACTTTTGTCTGAAAGACTTTTCCGTATCTCCCATATTTGTCGAAATATTTCACCGGTCCGGTACTTTTTCCCTTTTTCCATCGCGTGTACAAAGATAGAAAGAGAAACTAAGACGCTCGAAGAAATGCGTGAAACAAGGACGATAGATGCAGCATACCCAACTTGCCAACGCTAAATGTTTTTTACTTTTCACGGTTGATAGCCCTGGGAATCTATAGCCGTTGCAAAGCAAAAGTAGGCGTGGTTTAGCCGAACTGAGCACACCATGTTATCCCTTCCACCATGCTCTCGCGGACCTCCTTTTATACCCTACGAGACTGAATTTTGCTTCCGAGTTTTTGGCCGCCACCATGCGCGGCCTAGCGGCGGTCGGTGAACTACTCAGAAGCTGACGCACGTGCTGCGACTCGCATGTCCGCGAATATCTTGCGTATCCTCTTATTTCAAGAGGCTAGTCGTATTACTGTAATGGAATTTTCTATACAGGAAATTAATCTTAATTCTAACTTATGAGTCTACTCTTTTATAGATAAATATAGTGTTAAAGTAAGTGAGAAATGCTTCATATAAGATTTCTTTGCTTAGAGGAAATGCTTAGAGGATTTCCCGCTTACGAATAGAATTTTTTTTTGGGTGTGGTTCTATGAATATTCTCCCGGAGTGCAAATATTCTTCATTTTAGCATATTCCATAAACATATCTGGATTATTACAATGAGAAATCGTATATTCGTAACAAAGAAGAACGTTTGTAGAATATTCGTCGAATAATGTCTTTGGAGTATTTGTTCAGAATAATTTTGTAATATTCATCGAGTTTACGTACTGCACACGGTTTATTGTGTAATACACATATCTTATGCAAAAGACAGTGAAACCTGTGATCGTACCATAATATAACTGACACGCTATATTCGATAGATTATTCTGTTTGCATTCGAAAAAGATTTATAGCAGGACTTTTCAATATAACCGATATTGGACCAATATTTAGCCAATATGTGCCACTCGGTGTCCATTGTCGAACTGCAATGTTGTTGTTACTTACGAGAACCATCGGAGTACGGTCAGACGAAACGTGTTACTCGGCCGCCGCATTTAAACTGAGCATTCACTTAACGTTCGCCCGGAGCGTTGTCCTCAGAGGTAGGCGCTATACTCCATAGACTTCTATAGACGGACCCTTTTACGAGGGGTAACTGATAATCGCGGTAAGGGGATCACTCGTCTGACTTCGACTCTTTCCGGTGAGATTCGGTAATATTCGGTTCACATTTCCAATACGTGTGCACACGTATATACGGCGCGTTGCTTGAGTGCGAGCGAGCGCGCGCGCGTGGCCGAACGAATCATCCCCTCCAACTTGGAGTGGGGATGATCCTGGATGGGGATTGGAAATGTGAACCGAATATTACCGAATCTCACCGGAAAGAGTCGATGTCAGATGAGTGCCTCCGCGCCCCGAATATCAGAACCCCTCTTGCCCAGAGTCGTAGCTAACATTCCGTCTATAGAAGTCTATGGGCGTGGTTTAGACCTCCAGG
>NW_011966955.1:37965-45028 GCF_000949405.1 Vollenhovia emeryi | reverse complement strand
GTTGGATTGAACTCAACTTTTAGCGACGTCGCTCTCACGCAAATATGAGAGTTTGAACATGGAACTGGAAGATGCATTTCTTGAGAGAACCACGTGGGAATTAAGCACTCTACTCGTTGCAGAGTATCAGTCGTCATTCATAAGCATTTTGCGAACCTTTGACCGTTCGATACGTATCGTTTTTCAACGTTGTAAAGTCCAGGGCGCTCTGTCATCATTTAAGATTCTATCCGATTGTTATTACAATCACAGTATCAAATACGTTCGTGTTGCAGGAGTTGCTAAATACGCCAATTATTTCTATATAATTTTTATACGTAGTTGATGTAAGAGCTTTGATTGTACAAACATTCAACGTGTAAATTTCTTGTTTCAGTACATACATTCTCTAGACGACATGATGAACAAGCTGCAAGCTCTGCCAAGGTGATATTTTCATTTATGCGACGTAACATGTATTATCTGTGCTATAGAGAGCGTCCCAGATTTCGCGCGGCAACAATTGACAGTGAAGTTTTCATTTTATGATAAAAAATCTACAAACCAACCCGTTAAGATTAATAGTTTTTAAGTGAGAAACGTTTAAAGTCGATTAAATTATTGATTCAAATTTGTTCATTCCGGCATGACAAAAGTATCAGTCGTCATTCATAAACACTTTGCGAACCTTTGACCGTTGAATAGGTATCACTTTTCAACATTGCGAAGTCCAGGACGCTCTGTACGTCATTTAAGATTATATATCAAATTGTTATCACAGTATCAAGGTGATATTTTCAGTTATGCGACATAACACATATTATTTGTGCTATAGAGAGCGTCCCAGATTTTACGTGGCAACAATTGACAGTGAAGTTTTCATTTTATGATAAAAAAATCTATAAACCAACCCGTCAAGATTAATAGTTTTTAAGTGAAAAACGTTTAAAGTCGATTAAATTATTGATTCAAATTTGTTCATTACGGCATGACAAAAGTATCAGTCGTCATTCATAAACACTTTGCAAACCTTTGACCGTTGAATATGTATCGCTTTTCAACATTGTGAAGTCCAGGACGCTCTGTACACGCACCGGCATAAATGCTGTCCCTATCCTTGTGAGGTGCACGCACACAACTACAGGGACTCTAGTTGTGTGCGTGCACCTCACAAGGATAGGGACAGCATTTATGCCGGTGCGTGTACATCATTTAAGATTATGTCAAATTGTTATCACAGTATAAAGGTGATATTTTCAGTTATGCGACGTAACATGTATTATTTATGTTGTAGAGAGCGTCCCAGATTTTACGTGGCAACAATTGACAGTGAAGTTTTCATTTTATGATAAAAAATCTATAAACTAACCCGTCAAGATTAATAGTTTTTAAGTGAAAAACGTTTAAAGTCGATTAAATGATTTATTCAAATTTGTTCATTACGGCACGACAAAAGTATCAGTCGTCATTCTTAAACACTTTGCGAACCTCTGACCGTTCGTATTGTTTTTCAACATTGCTAAGTCCAGGACGCTCTGTACATGATTTAAGATTATGTCCAATTGCTCTTACGATCACAGTATCAAAAACACTCGTGTTAAAATGTTGGATTTTCCATTACAGCAAACCACCCAAGGATACTATAACAGGCTACGCTAAACGGATAGAGTTTCTAAAGGGAGTAATAAATGCGATGAAGCTGTCGAACCCGGTGGAGAGGGTGGTCGCCGCGCAATTGTTGTCGAAGAACTCGGTGTCTACCAATAATTCCAGTACAAACATCACGACGCAGATACACCAGAAGACGGTCGCCAAGTACAATCGGGAATTACGG
Source organism: Vollenhovia emeryi (assembly GCF_000949405.1). NCBI lineage: Eukaryota > Metazoa > Arthropoda > Insecta > Hymenoptera > Formicidae > Vollenhovia > Vollenhovia emeryi. The sequence continues at coordinate 43,215 of NW_011966955.1, read as the reverse complement.
GCGGAATTGTTCCACAGCAACAAAGGTGACTTCAACGACGTCCCTCGATAGAACGACCGACCGGTCTTTACACGCAATATTAAATCTCATTATGTGTCACAGACGCGAGTAAGGACGGTGTGCGACAGAGATTGTCGAGCTCCAATATCCAGGACGACGATCTGGACGCTATCCTGAAGTACAATCGTAACATCCAGGAGAAGATCGCCGACAATATGCTCTCCATGACCAGCACCATGAAGGAGCACGCACTGGCGGCGAGCGCTATCATAAAGAAGGACGTCGGCATGCTGGAAATGTCCAACAAGCTGACCGACGTGAATGCTGTTAAACTGAAGAAGGAGTCCCTCAAGTTGCAAGAGCACACCAACTCAAAGTCGGAGTGCTGGGTTTGGATTATGGTAGTCTTCGTTCTGTTTGTATTTTTCAGTGAGTATCTCGCGCGTCAATTACACAAACGCTCTCCGGAGCGGTGCGGCGGCGATTTCTTTATTTATCGTTTAACACGAATTTTTAACTTTCGCGCGATGTCACGCAGCTGTAAAAATGTCGGCAGCTAAGGCATTAATGTAAAAACTATCCCATTTTCCTTTTATCTTTTCCAGGCATGGTGTTATTTATAAAGATGACGAAAAAAAAGAATTAGATAATCTTTACGTCTGGTCGTGTCGACCGCACACACTGCCGCGGTGTGTGTAGCTGCGCGCTACTGTCAGTCCGCCTATGTGAGTCATTGGATTGGTGTTATGATGATAGAATAACACAGCCATGAGTGTGCTTGTGAAACCACCTGTGCCACCTAAAACCACTTGGAAACCCGGTAAATATACCACGAAATCGCGCCGTGGCGTCGGGCGTGGACAATGCGTAACTCGTGGTCCGGTTAGGCAATTTGTTAACGTTATCTGATTAATTATTGTATAATTCCTGTGGCACTTCTAGTTTTTATTGGGTGATTGTGATAAGAAAGGACTTTTATACATATGTACTTATGGATCTCCGTGTATATGTACTGACCATGTATCGTACAGATCGCTCATTTATGTCATAGCAATTATATTCATGTCATTTTTCTTACGGATCAATAAAATTCTACTATATACGAATTTAAGGTTATACCACACACCTCAGTCCGACGTCTCGATCTGTTCAAGAAGAATTCTATCGTGCCGATTGTACGTTCGAGAGGGAAAGAGAACCTAAAGAATGACAATTCCGCCGTGAAAAAATTATTAACGGAGCATTAGTTCGCGTTTGTTTGGCTAATGAATGTAATTATCGCACGGTCTAGGTTAGAGCGGTAATCTTATCAAATGTATGCTTTGCGATAATTTTGCTCTTGTAATTAAATGCGAAAAAAATTTCTACCTTTCAAACAAGATATCCGATATAAGTGTTGTTAACGCATGTGTTATCTTTAAGGTAAGGTAAGAGTCGTCAGGACGTTATGCAAATATACTGCGCAACGTGGAAGTACACTTGCCGGCGAAATAAGTTTCTGTATATGTAATTTTTTCATATAGGTAATTTTGACGCACGAACATTATAATGCGACGCTTTTTACAGGCGGATGAGTTGTCGTTCGACGAGGGTGATTTACTCTACGTTTATGATAGTGACACCGATCCAAATTGGTGGAGGGCCAAATGCGGGGATCAAAAGGGACTCATACCGGTCACTTCTGGTAACGAAGAATACAAATTTGTTTATCTCCAGTGTAATGCTCGTAATCTATTATTTATGTTCGCAATCTGTTGTTCCCAGTCGAGGAACAGACGCAGGAGATTGATCTGCCGCTGCACGACGCTGCGAGACGGGGCAACATTTCCTTCCTGAGGGAATACCTGAAGCAGGGTATATCGGGGACGGGTTTGGATGCAGCTGGAAACACGCCGCTGTACTGGGCGGCACGCACCGGCCACCTGGAATGCGCGAGGGAGCTTCTCACTTTGCCGAATCCCATGGTGAACGCTCAAGTAAGAGAATGAACATATGTTGGAGAACTGGACTCGCGTTCTTATTTAATACTAGGCGTAGCTATATGATTTTACACTCGCTGCGACACTGTAACATTTTAATTTCTTACAAAGTAAGCAATACTTGGAATGAAATAGTCACATTAAGTGTTAAGTATAAGTACACACACGCTTCTACCATATCGCCGTTAATGTCTTCGCTTGTACTCGTTTGACACAAAGTTATTTCCGAGGGGGGAAACCGCTGATCAAAATCTTGTACGCCAATGCCCACTAATGCCCAGTGGGCATTACTTTATCGTATTATCTTATTTTATCTTTATAATGCCCCGGCAAAGCCTAATGCCCAAACTATTGCCCAAAAAATGCCTAGTAATGCCCAGTAATGCCGCAAATCTGTACACCACAATGACCTCAGCGGTTTTCCCCTCGCTTATTTCTTAATCTTGTTGCAATGATTCAGCTTGTAATCGACCATGACTGGCGATGTGTTTTAAACACAGAAAATTTGTTGTTGCGAGAAATATTACCTCAGCCAGGATTTGAACCTGGACCTCCCTACACTCTCTGGGCGGACGTCTCGCCAATTCGACCACCGAGGCATATGATAATATTTGTCGCAAAAATTTATTGCGACAAATAGTGTAGGAAGGTCCAGGTTCAAGCCCTGGCCGAGGTAATATTTTTCGCAATAAATTTTCTGCGTTTAAAACACATCGCCAGTTATGGCCGATCAGAAGCTTAATCATTGTTAGTCATGTACTGGCGTCAAATAATTCTTGAAGTTAATCTTCTTGCTTTCGATCGTAGAACAAGATGGGCGACACGCCACTGCACGTGGCAGCGAATCATGGACATTTGGAGATGATAAATTTGTTGTTGGAGCATGATGCCGATACGACATTGAAGAACAATGACGGTGCCACCGCGGAAGAATTAGCCTCCGACGCGTCTATCAGATCTACGTTGCAACTGCACGGTCAATATGAAATCCCACATGGATACGACGACGATGATTATAAAGATAGCGATAGCGACTAAGAATTTCAAAGCCTGCAATGGGAATAAAGTAAGAATTCCATATTATGTGTGTAAACAAAACAAGCAATTCACATACTATATGTACTAGAATTTTATGTATTAATAAGTAAAAGTAACTCTACAGTCGTAAAGGCTTCCGGAAGGTTGCCGCGTCCATTTTCAGTGTGGTCAGGCTTCGCAAACATTGCAGCTTGCATCATCAGGGCTGGGAGACTCTGAAACGTCGGCACCACACTGTAAACGGACGCGGCAACCATCCGGAAGCTATTACGACTGAAGAAGTCAGCAGCCGCGAAAGCTTGAAAGCCAATAACTTTACATATTAATCCTTTGCGGTCAAAATTATTTCTCGCAAATCAGAAGTAAAACTCAAGTATTTCCATGTCCTCTGATCAGCGGCTGATATGAATAAAAGAATAATTTTCTTACTTTAGGAAATTGATGGAAATGTAATTCTTGCAAATTATAATTATAGATTCGAATGCTCGAAGAATTACGGGAAAGATCATTGCAACGCATAGTGTCGTTAAATTTGAATGTAGGATCACAAAGGGTTAAATAATAATGTTAATATTTGAAAGATCTCAAACGATGCTCGCCTCTTTATATGTAATCGTAAGACTCTTGTTTCCTACAGGATGTGAGTAGCAGCATAGACGAAATTTAATTTACTTTCGATAATACAAGAAAGAAATTCACATTACATCGCACTGTCATAAGTCGATAGTTTACGTCCGACGATAAAAAAACAAGAGTCTTCAGAACTGTTATTTCGTATTTGTGATATGTTATAGATAGAGCGTATTGTTACAATATCAGATAATAGATTAAGATCCTTAATTTAAAAAAAGGAACAATAATTGTATTATCACAAAACATGTATAACATGTACAACGTACCAACTCTTTATCATACTGCCATTAGCATTATTCAACTCATTCGTAAAGAGTATTACAATGAAATTAAATGAAAACTTTATATTAGTGATTAGTATATTGTATGAAAAGTAAATTTGAGTATTCGACTTCAAATACATAACGTAATCTGTGCAAAAAAGAGCAACACAGAGTGTTCCTTTAAATTAGTTAAAGCTCTCATTTTTCAATTTTTCGCGCATACTTTAGCCTCGGAGAAAAATAATAGCGTTATTTAGCCTTCTATCGTGTATTCTTGACTGAACATTATTGAGTTCTAATAAAACAATCTTTAAAGAAGACATAATATTATGTTCTTTTTCAGCAGAACGCTGCAATAACACACGTAATTCCTTGCGAGATTTTTTTACCTGCTTCAAACTTTCTTACTAAACCATCTGTTGAAATCTAATCTCAATAACAATCGAGCTAAGTGCTCTCCACTAGGTTGCGCACGTACTCTATTCAACGTCTTTGTCAACCAGTTCATTACGCTGTCAAGTGTCTCGCATAATGTCTCGAGCTCTTCTTTCTCCGTTAAGAGCAAATTACCGACCTCCCACATGGACGCTTGCAAGATGAAATCGTCGCACAGCCGCAACAAAAGATGAATCAACTTATTCACCTGTTAAAAATACACATAAGTACCAAGAAGCAACGACAGCGTCTCGGATTTGTGGAGCCATCTTTAAAATCTGTGTTTAAATTACGAAAGTGAAATTGATGCACGAAAGATGGCTCGCCAAATCGACGATACTCTGCATAGTTTCGAATTTTATCATATAACCTGATGAAACTTACGGGATTCTTTTTTCCCGTTCCATTGCCCAGTAAGAAGGTTTGCGACATGACGTTAGCCAGGAACACAGAATGGGCCTTTTGTATATCTTCAAAATTCCGCGTGTTTTTCATACTCGCTTCCATTACGGTATACTGACTTTCCATCACGTCTACTTGCAGGTAATACTGCAAGTTGTCGACGATAAAGACCAGATTATTTCTCAACTGGATCACGCCGATGTCGCTGTAAATTACACATATTATGCTATAGTAATTCTGAACAACGAAAATGTTAATTATCTTATAGCATTCGTGAATATGTGCATTATTTACATGTTCTTGTGTTGCATGTGCTCGCTCCAGAGATTCCACAAGTCTATCTGGGTCTTTTTAACTCTCAACAGGAAGCGAAACAAAGTGTTGTAATCGTTCAACGCGGTTGGATTGAACAGCAGATGCAATGGCCAAACAACTTTGTACTTCAACGTGATCATGCCCCATCCGCGTTTCTCTAAGATAAAGATATTATTCAATATTCT
>NW_011966955.1:24271-33855 GCF_000949405.1 Vollenhovia emeryi | reverse complement strand
CTGATCCGATCCTCTTTGGTCGGACCGTCATCCGCGCGAGCCGGGTTCGATTCCCGGCGAGCAAGATTTTTTTTCTCGATATATTGAAGAGTAGGAGGATTTAGGATGGCCTCTGAGCTGGTAGATGGCTCTGAAACTCGGCCACGCTATTTAACATTGTGCTCTTATGGCAGCTTCCACTCTATCCGATCCTCTTTGATTTGCAACGTACATTTTTCTTCTCTGTTTTTCCTCTTTCTCCTTTCTCGTTAGATCAAAGTTGTACAGTCAAAGTCTGACGCAACAGTCAGGCTGCGGTCAAGCCGCCGCTACAAATAAAGTGTGTGGTGGTCTCGATTCCACCCGGGCCTTTGGCAACCTGTCTATCCTCATTCTTGTTTACAATGGCTACGTTCGGCAGAAAAAGCTGCTTTGCAACTGTTGTAAAATTCATGAATCTGATTGGCGTATGCTCTTAAATTCACACAAGATTGAGAGAACACACCAATCAGATTCACGAATTTTACAATAGTTGCAAAGCAGCTTTTCCTGCCGAACGCAGCCAATGAGATAAACGTGAAAGCTGTTGACGACGTGGGTGCGACAATACGCGTGACGTGTGGAGAAATTGGTCTGTTCTTTATAAAATTTTCGTCAAAATCGGAGAGTGAGAGACTCTCCTTCAATATTACCGAAGGAGAAAAATAAACTCTGAGCTAGTGCAGCCAGTTCAGCTATAAAAAAACCGACCCAATGCCAAGTGCCTAAACACCGTCAAGTAAAGCCGTTGGGTCCCGTCGTTTTGTCGACCGGCTGGTAACGATGGACCTGCCGGTGAACGAGGAGAATCTGCAGCAAATATTGGACAAGTTGTCCGAAGACGAGGTTCGTACACGATCACGATCGCGTTAACGTTTAACGAACATTTTCCGCGCGCCACAAATCTCCGCGAGATTAGGATTTTTTTTACTTTCGCGGTCTCCGGAAAAAATTCTCCGACGTTCTCTCTAGAATCAACGTCACGCACCGCACGTGCCGTCGAAGAAATAGCGTTGTACATCTCGCGATTTCTCACATGGGAATTCTACTGTACGTTTCACTGAAGGGACATTTTACCCGACAGGTTTCTATAAAGAAGAATCTGGACACGATCCTCGCCCGACGATGTCACGTGGAGGCGAAACTGCAGAATATCGGCAAGGTGCTGCCGAATGTCGTGCTGATACGAGCGGAGGGTGAGAAGTTCTGCGACATGATCTCGCGTACCAACGAGCTAGCCGAGAATGTCAGCGCTAAAGTGAGGCAATTGGATCTGGCGAGAGTAAGTTACACCACGGTCGACATCGTCATTCTCAGGCTGCATTCGAGGAGGTGCTATTAGCGCTGAAAACATCTGTCTGTCTTTGTTGCTCGCTGTATGTCGAACAAAGACATAAGATGCTTTAAGGCGCCAAAAGCGGGCTCCCTGGACGCACCTTTAGATATCGTCATACAATTACCATTTTCTTACGAGTGCCAGCCTTAAACCCCACGATTTTGCTTCGCAGAGCCGAGTGTGCGAGTGCCAGAGTAGAATAAACGATATACTGGACTTGCAGTTGTGCAGCGAAGGTGTCGCAACCGCGTTGCGCAACGAGGATTACGAGCAGGGTGCCGCGCACGTGCATCGTTACTTAGCGATGGACCAGCAGTTGCTGGAGAGAACGGCCGAGGATGTGTCGGGTGATCACACTAGCATCAGCAGCTCCCTGGTCACCCTGCAACAGGCCGCGATGGAGTTGAGAGCGGTTGTCACGCATAAATTCGACGAGGCTGTGAAATCCGAGGATCTGGCGTCCGTCGAGAGATTCTTCAAGATCTTCCCGCTGCTGGGGATGCACTTGGAGGGATTGAAGAAGTTCTGCAGTTACCTGTGCACCAAAGTACATCTGATGTTAATTATGCTGAATTATATTTGTTGAATTCCCTGTTGAATGCTTAGAGAGACGGCGCTATCTGATCTTTCACTTTTTATATACTAGCTACATGAGACCGCGCAGAAAAATCTACAAGCGGCGTTAGAGATTAAAAGTAACGACAAGAGAGCAGCTGTTATTTTCGCCGACACCATGACCCTCTTGTTCGAAGGGATCGCGCGAATTGTGGAGGTGCATCAGCCAATCATCGAGACTTATTACGGCCCCGGTCGACTGTTGATGACAATTTCGATTTTACAAAAGGAGTGTGATAGGTGAGACTATGCGCGTAGAATTAATCGCAATTGAAATATTTTATGCATTAAGAAAATTGTGTTTTTCTTTTCACAAACAGACAGGTTAAGAAGATTGTTGCAGTATTCACGAAACATAGGTGTATATCCAAGAATGTACAAATGATAAATGAGTATCTGCGAAAGCCGAGTCCCGAAAGGTTCGACCCTAAGGAGCTCGATCTTCTCTTGGGCGAAATAACCATAATGCATTCGAGGGCGGAACTTTACATACGATTCTTAAAGAGGAGGATTAAGGTGAAGTCTTATTAATCGTGAATCTTTCTATTTGTTGTCTCGGCAGCGCGGGCTTATGCGTCGTTTGTTTCGCAGAATGATATAGAGATCAGTACCACAGACGAGGCGCAACGTGCGGAGTTGCTCAACGAATTCGAAACTACCGTGAACAACTCTGAGTTGGCGCACGGCATGCAAGAGCTGCTTGGTGCTTATCTTGCGTTGGAGAGATACTTCCTCGAGGAGAGCGTGAACAAGGCTCTAGGAATGGACGCGCTGGATCCAGATCAGCAGACTTCCAGCATGGTCGACGACGTATTCTTCATCGTGCAGAAATGCGTGCGGTACGTCTCGCCAGGTTTACGTCAGTCCTTTATGTGTATCATTGAAAATTATAACGTAAACTTCTCTGCAGCCGGGCTATGTCGAGCTGGAGCGTGGACGGCGTTTGTGCTGTCGTCAATATGGCCTGCGGCATCTTGGAGGGCGAGTTTGCCAACAGACTGAGAAACAGATTGCGCCAGGGCTATCCAGCGGGCTACCTGGATCTCGCACAGGCGTACAGCGCTCTCCAGACGAGCATACAGCACGGTCGTCTGCAAACGTCGGACACAGAATACGCCCGTCTCATGTTCCTGGTGCGGTTTTTAAAATCTACATGTAGTTTCACACGTTATACGATATACATTAATATATTATTAATCACTAAAATAACAGCTTTATTGTGTATCTATAATTATTATTCATGTTCATTTGTTCAGGCCTACTTGAATAACGCCGACGTTAGCACGGAATATGTAGAAACGTTGTGCAAAAGTCTCGGCGCAGAGATAGACGCGACGTTCCCCAACATGCAGAAAAAGGACAGAGGCAAAATTGACAGCTGCTTATCCAGTCTCAGGGCGGTGATACTGATATTACGTGGCATTATCGATTGCGGCCTGGAACAGCTGCGCGTCAGCGCTGTAAAGCCCAGAGTCACTCCGTGGGTCGATGCGTTTCTGTCCATAGATCATCATATCAACGAGGTATATCATCGTATCAATGAGATATCCCGTAGCGATAAGTAGATTTCATATGTCTATGACTATAACGAGCGGTTCTCACACAGGACGAGTTACTGCGGTACGAGACGGACGAGCCGTTTGTGCAAACGCTAATCACGAATCTGGAGGGTCTACTTCGAGGATTCAAGGATAGTTTGACGACCTCCAATTACGACGCGCTTATCGGACTTCTAACTGCGGAAGTAACGGCCCGTTTGGAAAAAGTAGTTTTGAAATCGACCTTCAATCGGGTTTGTGTACTAAATTTATCCTTTTTCGTAGCGATAAGCCTGTGGTGAATAGTCTCATCCAATTTCCTGCAAATAAATCTGCGCTCGTGAGTCTTAATTACTCGTGTGTAATACAACTGAAGCTAACGAATGTATCTGTGCATTTCAGGCAGGGGGTCTGATACTGGACAAGGAAATAAGATCGTTAGCCAGCTACCTGGCAGCCGCCACGTCCTGGTCGGTGAGGGACAAATTTGCGCGTTTAACGCAGATCGCCACCATTCTGAGCATAGAGAAGGTCGAGGAACTGGCCGACTACTGCGGCGCGGACGCGATAGCGTGGCGATTAACGCCGTCGGAGGTGCGGCGTATCGCTTCCTTGCGAATAGACTTACGGCCGGAGGACATCAAGAGACTGAAGCTGTGACTCAGTGTCCTCTGCCCCACGTTGCGACGTAAAACGCCGTCGATCTATTTATTGTTATATCCCTTTGACATTGAACATTGCCGCTGGCGATGTGATGTATACTATGTGACAACGACTTTGCTCTCATCATTATCATGGAATCGCCGGTCAGCAAGGGAGTATTTCAGATGTTAGAACAGATGATAATCGCTAGGGGCGATGTAGGGAGGATGAATTTAATTGTTCGTATTTAAATATTGTCAAAAGATAATGCGTTACGCTTTATAGTCCAGATTTAGCGATTATCGTCTATCCTAGCATCTGAAATGCTCCTTTGCTAATGATGCCATGATGACAACAACGAGGTCAAAGAAGATGTTACTACGCGGTGTATATACATCAGGAACTTACTTTCTGCATATCCCTCATATATATATGAATATATACGACATAAGTTATTCTATAATAATATATTTTGCTTAATATTTGAATAATATATTCGTAACATTAAATGCAAAATACTCTATTATGTTTCCCATCTTTTTATTATACCGTATGTAACGCAGATCTAAAGTAAAGATTACCGAGGAAGATTATCACCGACTATTTGAGGATTGTCAAACGAGGAACCCAAACGCTGCACATGTGAGTTACAGTGATCGGGATAGACAGGACATGATAATTGTAACGAGTGAAGAGAAGGTACCTGAAAAGAGAATTGATGAAATGGTGGAAGATTTTCCATGTAGGTAGTAAACCATTGCCGGAAGGTTCCTCTCTGGTGCTCTCTGGTATTGAAGCCAATTTGGGCGAAACATGAAATACATGAATCGTTGAGAGGCGTACGTAGGGTTCTAAATTTTCGGAAAAATATTTTTTGGGAAAAATTTTCGTGAAATTTTTCATATTTTTCCGAAAAAAATGGAAAAATTGGAAAAATACTTTTTTATTATTTTGCTTTTAATTAATCTTTTTAGTGCTTTCACCTGTGGTTTTGCGACGCACAAATGTTATAAAATCGCGAATCATCATCAACGAAGTTGACGCTGCACCCATTGTTTCGTCGCAACGTAAATAATGATACTGCATTCTTTTCAACAATAACAGCTCAACATAACATCCAGGTGACGTTCACGAAGGCGGTTTCCCCTCCCCTGGTGAAAATAAAAATTGGAGGGTACATCGAATGTAAGGAGAGAGTGACAGAAGCGTAAACGAAAAGTGTGGGAAGCGTAATTTGGAACAGCGAAGCGTAAAAGAAACTTCAACGCTTCTTTTACGCTTTTACGCAGGGTCGGGGACGAGCGTTCGAAAAGTTCACGGTCGCGTGCGTTTTTCAAGCGTGCGCGAATTATTTTTACAGTAATCTTATATATTCCAGAAGATAAACTCTGGCTAGTTTTGAAAACGACAATTTCGAGGATCCCTTTTTGATGTGAAAAGAATGAAAATTCTATAAATTTTCTATATAAAAATATGAAGGAAGGTGATTCTTTAGGAAAACACGGGGTCTGGAAAATGTGCCGAATCCCCATTTCGTTTTGTACTGTTGCACTAGGTATAAGAAAACATATGACGGCCGTAATAAAAAATAGCTGTGATAATTTATTAAAATTTCTTGCTATAAATGCACATGGCTTGTTTGGATTCGTTGAGTAATTAGGAAATCGATGGACCGGCTCTCCCGACCGAATGTAACGTTGCGTGGCGGTGCGATACGAGTTTCCTATCGCACGCACCATGTCCACCAGCAACATGGTCGAGTTCATCGATCCGATTCACGACGTAAATCTAGACACTAAAAAGTCAGCTTGACACTGATCAATATTTCAGTTTCTTACTTCGCTAAATGCTTAAAAAAAAACCGCATGAGAAGAGTCCCCCTGAGTAAAGGCGTCTCGAGATCTTCGAGCTTCCGAGAGATCGTGGTTGCGCTGAATCTGAAGAGAATTCAGCCGTGGAGCTTTGTACTTGCGGGAACCCAAAGATTGGTCCCCTAACTTCGCTGAGGATGTAACGGGCTGATCTCGCTCACGTTGGTCGGTTGTACTATCGTCGACGGCGTAGTCGACGTGAAGGCGTTGAAGACAGCCTCGGCGATACTGTCGGTTACTTTGTCGATCGCCTCCGTGACGATATCGTACTTGTGCTCGTGCTCATGATCGTGATCATGATCGTGATCGAGTTGCTCCATCTGCGTGTGGTTGTGCGAATGTCCGTGTCCGTGGCCACCGTCTAAGTGGGAATGATGGGCAGCTGTAGACAGAAAGCGTGGATGTTTGAGATTTCGTGCGATTTTTAAAGCGCGAACTGAACCGAACGCGAGATCTGTGAAAGGAACTAACGTTAATTTACGTTGCAAAGTTACTCCCCCACGTGTGAAAATAAGGAATTAAATTAAACTGTTTGCAACAAAAGTTGTTCATATTAATTAGTAGAATAAGATACTATAATAAACAATAGGGGGTTCCATTTAAAAAAATTGAAGGTCACCTTGAAATCTTCGAAGCGCCTCCACTTTTTGAAAAAATATTACTAACGTGTTATGGCTTCCTTGATGTAGTACAACTTTCGTAATTATAATTTTTGCATATCTCTAAAAGTAGCAGAGATACTGGACCTTTGGTTTAGGTTCTTATCAAGTGGGATCTTATTACGGAGTTATGTCAAACACACTAACGTCCGGAGCCGAGGGATGTAAGACCAAGACCGCAGTGAAATTGTACTCTTAATACAGAACTCCATTCCGCTAAAATGCGTTTTTACTTGTATTTGACATGACTCCGTAACAAAGGTCAAAACGTTGTGAAAGCGTATTTAATACATGTGGCCAGCTGAAGTCGAAAAGACACGTGTTTGTGAATTTATTGCAATTTTTTTTAAATATATTTTTACGGGATGATTCGATAAGTGTAAGAAATTAGGTTTTATTAGCTATCATCGTGTGAAAGAGAGAGGTCGGTCCCTCGCCAAGCACAGTAATATTTCACTGAACTCAACTATCAGCGGAAAGTATTTAATCAACGATAATGACGCGGTTCGTACGACGATACAGCGAGCGTTTTGTTTGAGCCGAATATAAGGAAGCTGCTTAATAATCGATCATTTCAATAATCACCTCGAGTAGCCTTATTATATCTGAGCTAATAGCGTTAGTAACACAATGAATTATACAAGTCACCTTGCAATGTTATATTTCGCGACGAAGTTATAAGTCACAACTTGAGCACGTGTGCGTATCAACGCAATATTCTTATCTATTAAACTTCCCAGTTCTATATTTGTTAGATACGGGGAATGCGTTTACAAAGCGCAGAGATCGGGCATTTACTTATAACTAACTAAGTATCTAAAGGATCCCAATTTTTATGCGTCTGCTATCACCGAGGGATTCAGAAACACTACTGTGAGCGTGTGTGTTAGCGCGAAATAAAATCGTATATACTTACTCAACATCTGCAATCCGAATATCACGAGGAAACCGACGAGGATCGAGAGGTATAACTGCCACAACACAGTGCGATCATGCTCCTGCTCGATCTCGAATAATAGGACGCACAACAAAATTTCCGACGCCAGTAACTGCAACGAGAAGAAGACGATAAGGAGAGTTTTCCCGTTTACATGCCGCGCAATTGCTGGCCAATTCATAGATTATGCGGAATCCCAAGCATTCTTTGAATGTCAAGTTATTTTTTCGATACGCGTATTACGATCGTTTTATTGCAATTTTTTCTTTCATTGAATTTCCCCTGAAAAGATTGAGAGGCTTGCCTGCAATATCACTGCCATGGGTCCGCTCGTGGCTACGCTGCCGCCGCCGACGAGTTCCATCCCGATGCCGATTCCTATCGGCGACATCACGGCGAACGTGTAAGTATAAATCACGGACAGGCACGGTCCGGTTCTGGACGCGATCAGTTCTACGCCTATAAAGAATGCTATCACAAATTTACGAGGCGCCACTGCGAGGAACACGTACCTACGAACGAAATCATGTCGTTTGTCATATTGCCGCTCGATTCTTCGTTTCCGGTGGGATACTAAAGTGCAATTCATTATTCAGCTAATCTATAATAAAGTATCTTAATCTCTGCATTTATTTAGAAAATTTATATCAAGTTTGGTGCTCGAATTCAAGTTATGCCAATAAAATTGGTATGATGCGATACAATTGAAAAAGTTTTTCGTCACACTCACAGATACAGAGCAATTGCGAAAAGAATGCTACATTTATAGTGTGGGGAGTTTGTCATTCCTCGCTTTAAACGATTAATTTAGAGCACGAGCGCGGCTCGAATTAGGAATTGAAGACACATTCGCGATGCAATTACCAGACGTGATCGGCTGAACACAAGCCGATGGCCAGGCCTTCGAAGAGCGACGTGATCACGAAGTCATCATCCATTATCGCCAGTAAATGGCTGTGGCCCCTATAAATTAAGAGAAGATGAAGTTTCGCGCGGTTTCTTCACGCCGTCGAAGTGTCATCGGCTCGACAAACATATAAAGCGATTGATAAAGTCGGGCGCAAACAAGCTTACGCGTGTGCGTGACTGTTGCTGGTGCACGACGGTGTTTGACCATTCTCCACCAATTCGTTCGTGTTGAGTTGTCGGTCTGCTAATCGCTTCCTGAGATACGTATGCACAGACTCTTTCACCAGGTACATAATGAAAAACCTGCAAAAGAAATCCGTGGTAATTAATTATATAATCCTGAAGCTCGCTGATTCAGCGACATTTGCAAATTCGACGCCGTAATATATACAATTTTCATTACACTTCAGCTTACATGCCAAGGAGTGGGACTTAGTTTACAATTATATCCTTAACACTCTCATTCATCCCTCCATTCCTACCCCGCAATCTAATACTGCCTACTCTGTACACATCAATATAAACCTACTCTTCTCCTATCCTATTTAACTTATCCTAGTTCCATTCTAATTCTAATGCTCCATCCTTCTCTATATTCCTTCCTCCATTTGCCTTTTGGTATTTATTCCTATTCTTCTCCGCCCATCTTATCGGACACAGTATCAAGTTCCCGTACCAAGATGCTATTTTCCCAGATAATTTCGTTCCTTTACTTTTACCCGTGTACCATCTTTGCCTTCCTTCTTCCATCTTTTCTCCTTCCTCCTCTCTTCAACCTTCTACAGAGTAGAGTCCCTGTAGTTAGAGTCTGGACAGAGTTCTAGTTCGACAAAACGTGTCGTCATATAGTCTGTTCGTTATCGCTGTACTGTTGAACTAGTGCAGTTAGTTAGGGACTGAGCAGAATGGCTGTCTTGTACTCTTAAGACGTAAGACCGTTATTGTGCGTTACCTCAAGACAAAGGCTCAAAACATAAAACATTGTCTTAAGGCTGTCTTAACCCAGCAAACCAACATATAACTGTTATATAACTGAAAGAGCGTATGGAAAGAACAACG
>NW_011966955.1:20569-23676 GCF_000949405.1 Vollenhovia emeryi | reverse complement strand
TATGGTTCAGAGTACAGATTCGAGACACCTTATTGGTTCTGCCATATTTCGTTGAAACCAATAAAACGAAGGACATTTCTATCCAGACTCTTACTACGGAGAAGTTTTTCCCAGTCCTATCTTAACTTCTTCGCCTTTCTTTCTCTTACCCTTTGCCTATTCATATCTTTTCCTGCGGTTTTCTTTCTTCCCACGACAGATCGTTTTCTATAAATATCTTGCTACCTTTCAATCTATTTTTCCCTTTCATAATCTTTCTCTTTTCCTCCGCCGTTAAGGAATATAATAAATTAAAGTCTCAATAAATTCATCATAAGTCGTAACTGGATCGAATTAAATGTACAAACAGTTATCGTCATCGCGATTTTAAATTGAGAGTAACGAATAATATTTTGCTTCTTACTGAATCGAAAATATCTTATTGGAGAGATATTCCACCTTTGCAGTGGTGATTTTTATTTTATGTTACATCTATACGTAATGACGTCAAAGGACTGACTCACCCGGCGCACGGGAGCATTATATCTGCCAGTGAAAAGTTGAGCTGCCCCATCTTAACAGAATCAAGAAAGTTCAGTATGCCTTCCGCCACTTCTGGCATCAAATGCAAAATCGTCGTGTTGAAGAGAACGCCTCCGCCGAAGCCAAGTAGAATACCCACCAGGTTCATCGATCTACGCACGACAAAGCAGCACTTAATGATTTAACTAGTCAGTTCTGTCGTATTACATCATCGGTCTTAAAGCAATATCGGCGAGACGCAATGTACGTCTCACTCATATGTCATTTAAGGATTACAGCGAACGTACGCCTTGAATGATTTCTCGATTCTACTCGGCTTTCCCGTACTTTGCCGTATGGATATTCACGAAATATAAATTAATTGCGACTTTTACATTTATCTCGTGGCGTTAAACATTTTTCTACAGATAAGTGTAGGCGTATCAGAAGTTATTATCGAGATTATTGTCATGTAACTCAGCGTAAATAGTAAAGTGTAAATAGTTGAACAGTTAAATAATATGATGTCGAGTACAATAACTCTCTTGAGAATTATTACGATAATTCTCATCGTGATCTGTACGGTCATAGGTGCAGTCGTTCCCCGTCGCTTGAGATAACATCTTTACCTGGGATTTTGGCTGCTCATGTCCCACCACTCTGCCATAAGCATCGGTACGTAGCCCATGATCATGCTCACAGTGAACAATACCAGCATGGCGACAGCTTTGGCGGTTAATACATCCTTTTCCGAATCTTTCGAATCCTCGCCGTGGTGAGTCGTCAGGTTCACTCCCGCCATTTGGAGCAAGGATACTAATATTAGCGACATGGTGGCGAATTTTCCGGCTCTTTTTTACTGCAAACGCAATAAGTTTTAACAATATAATTAATCTTAGGATATATCGCGTTATTGAGTCGCGTGAGTAAAAGGCTTAGTTTCCGTTCTGTGAAATATTTAATCATCGAGCAAGTTTTGTGTAAAGTGAATTAAGATACCCATAGGAACCGTCAATTTTAATCGATACCTTGAAGATGTGTACGTGCATACAAATTGATGAAAAATTTCGAATTGTTTAATAATAATGTTGGACCGATTCATCGTTCGGCGTTTTCACTCTTTCATATTACGTTTCCAGTCGTAATAAAGCTACAGGCTGCCCGATCTCTTCGAAATTCGTTACAAAGATACGTGCTTAATCTTTCTCATGACTGAGTTTTATCTAGACATTTCTTGTGATTTAGCTATACAGTCGGCAGTTCGAAAACGTCGACTCGCGCATTTGTAATATATTTTATCTCTTTTAGAACTAGAGGGTATTTAGTTACCGCGCAAATTCTGTGTCAGTGTATTAGCTTTACTCAGGAAATATTATCCTCTCATGTGTCCGAAGGTGAGTTCCGCGTATTCTTTTCTTTTGCTTTCCCTTGCTATATTTATCTTAAAAGAAACATATATCTCCATCCCTCACTCGCTCCCGCCCATTTCCCTCTCTCATTGTTAAATTTATCTTACCTAAAGCAATCGCGTAATATTATAGGCTCTTGCGAATCAAGGATCGAAAGTCAAGTTTCCGTACAATGTTATTCATGATAACAAATCCGCACTTCCTGGATTTTATTGGATAATTATCGCTCAATAGGTGGCACCATTTGACAAGAAGAGAGATTATTTCTGCATAACACGCGTTATGGCCGGGGGGCGTATCAATCAATCGCGTTAGTTAATTCTAGATTCGCTTACAGAAAATCATATCGAATGAATGAATGAATAACGTTATAATTACAACTTTTTGACAAAAGCGTTTCGCAAGATTTTTTCGTACGTTTAAAAAAGTGGTTTATTTCTTCATCAGTCTTTGTTCTCTCCCGTTATTATTTTCTTCAAAAAAGTACACGAAAAAAAATAATGTATCAACAAGAATCAGTGTAATTGAAATAAAATCGTTGAAGCAACATCAGTGTTCGTAAATA
Source organism: Vollenhovia emeryi (assembly GCF_000949405.1). Taxonomy (NCBI): domain Eukaryota; kingdom Metazoa; phylum Arthropoda; class Insecta; order Hymenoptera; family Formicidae; genus Vollenhovia; species Vollenhovia emeryi. The sequence continues at coordinate 21,201 of NW_011966955.1, read as the reverse complement.
AAAAACATCAGATAATGGTCTTAATAATCTGAATATTTAGTTCAATGCTTAAAATTAAAATCCACAACAAATACAATTGAGTGAATTATTTATGTTTGTGGCATTTTTAATATTCGCTGTGTGCTTAGAGACTATAGTGCTGCCGCGGTTGGTGAAATATCTCATATTTTACTGGAATAGCTGTCAATGATTGCTAATATTCAAGTTACAATATCTCATATTTTACTGGAATAGCTGTCAATGATTGCTAATATTCAAGTTACATAAACTGTCATGAGGTATCTTGATAGTTTTAGGTCCCTTTATAATTTCGATGAAAAAATTTTCGTTATATAACAAAACATTTGCTATAGATTTTTCATTATATGTGTAGGTTAACTTCTCTAACTTTTGCAATGAGCCTTATCATACGAACGGGATTTGTACCCATTACTCATGACATTAAATTTAATCCAAGTGCAATACCGAAAGGAAAAGCCTTAGCAATATCGCATGTAGTTCGCGTTGAAGAATTGCGCAGTGAAAATATAAGTCATTTAATAAGATGCAGTGTGAGAGAGAGAGAGAGAGAGAGAGAGAGAGAGAGAGAGAGAGAGAGAGAGAGAGAGAGAGAGAGAGGAGGAGGAGGAGGA
>NW_011966955.1:14250-20064 GCF_000949405.1 Vollenhovia emeryi | reverse complement strand
AGGGAGGGAGCGCGCGCCGCGTGTACCGGACTTTACCACGCGGCGCGCGCGCGCTCTCGGTATAAACTATTTATTTTCCACGAAATGCAGTTAGCACCAAAATCAGATCTTTGTGTTTTTGAAAGCCCTATATCTGAGGACTCTTTTAGCACAGAAATCATTCGAGCACCTAATTTTTTTATATCGGCATAACGGACTTTACCACGCGGCGCGCGCGCTCGCGGTATAAACTATTTATTTTCCACGAGAGGCAGTTAGCACCAAAATCAGATCTCTGTGTTTTTGAAAGCCCTATATCTGAGGACTCTTTTAGCACAGAAATCATTCGAGCACCTAATTCTCTGACGTCGTTGTAACGCACTCTACCATGCGGCGCGCGCGCTCTCCTGACAAATTATTTATTTTCTAAGGCTATTTGTTAAATATTTCAGGTATGTTTGTGGTTATCGTAAAGCACCTAATTAGCACTTAATTCTGGTGTATTAATTTTGTATGTAGGGTCACAATATCTATTTTTTGGGGTATGGGGGGTTGCAGCTTAATGGCAAGCTGAACCCCCCCATTTTTTACGTAATTTCCTGCTAAACGGTTTGAGCACCAAAATTCGGACTGCGGCACTAAAATAGCACCTAAATAGCACTAAATTTTTGACCTAGTGCGACCTTGATTTGCGGTGGTGGGGGGTCCAGGTTAATAGAGGTGTGAATTTTCTTCGTTTCTAGAATGTTCTTCGTAGCCGGACTACCTAAAAGAAGGGCAGCGGCACACACGCACACGCACATTCTCTGTATTCATACGCCACCATTGCAGATTTCAGCGTCTAACGCTAAAAATGGCTGGCTAGTGGCACGTGGTGGCACGTCGATAAACGCTGTAGAGGTTAAGGTATACACTATTAACATAGAAAATTTATACGTAATCATATTCCGTACAGATATTATTATTTTTGGTAATATTTATTATATAATTCCATGGTTATTTATGGGTATTATATAAACCATGGTTATGTTCTAATATGCGCCAATTGCGGAATTACATAATAAATATTACCAAAAATAATAATATCTGTACGGAATATGATTACGTATAAATTTTCTATGTTAATAGTGTATACCTTAACCTCTACGGCGTTTATCGACGTGCCACCACGTGCCACTAGCCAGCCATTTTTAGCGTTAGACGCTGAAATCTGCAATGGTGGCGTATGAATACAGAGAATGTGCGTGTGCGTGTGTGCCGCTGCCCTTCTGTTAGGTAGTCCGGCTACGAAGAACATTCTAGAAACGAAGAACATTCACGGCACATCCATGCGAATATTCCTGAGAGAGAACATTCGAATCATGTACAAACATTCATGGAACATTCGGTGCTATCTGGGTATGAACGAACTGAATAAAAGAGTCTTTAAGCCTAATACACGATAAGAAGAAGTTAAAAGTTTAGTGATAAAACATGTGAAACTATATCTTCGTTAAATACTTACGGAGTTATGGGGCTTGAAATTTACAGTATCACCATATCAGTATTACCATTACGCGTGGCGTGTCATGTGGCGGTTGCAATTGTTGGCTTTACAACTTCAAAGTGGTACACCTCATGTAATTACAATACTGATAATACTGTAACTTTCGAACTTCACGATTGCATTTATTATTATTATTATTACTACTGGATAAACTTTTTCACACAACGCTAAAATACATTAATTGCGACTCATGACGAACTGTTGTACGGCGTCTGAATGATAACATTCAGTGTACAAATTCAATATATGACGCTTTATGGTGGTACTTAACTAAGAAATAAATATTTACCTTGCTTTAATAATTATTTTTACATACAACTCACCTCGGTTATAAATAGGTAGGTATGTATAGTAAAGTCCTTGTTGAAGAGTACAGTGTTATACTCCACGCAGCTCGACTACTAGCATGCTAATGGCATGGTGGAAGTATACAAGGTGAACCATTCCCGTGGATGCGCAGTAGCCTAAAAGTAGTGGGGACGATCCATCCAATAAGAGCCGTGCTTTTTTGCTTATAGATTAGGTTGGGTTATGATTTGTTTGACCGTTCAAACTGCCGCCACACAAAAAAGCACGCCGCTTATTGGCCGGAAGGAAGGCTACCCCCTCTCTTCATGCGCAATGGTTCACCTTGTATACTTCCACCAGAGAGAAACCTGAGAGCGGCCATCCCAGCCTCGACGAGCACTTTTCCAACGCTTGACGCGCCGCCTGAGAAAGTGGATGTGAACTACATCCATTCCGCTCGGTAACGAGACATGGTTCGTGTCCGTACTATGGTTCATGTCCGAACTATTCAGATGAGATCGATAGTCTGACAAAAGCCGATAATTTCATTGTTCTGGGTTTATCTCACTAACGATGGCAGACCACGCGACGAGTTGTGGATTTATCTCACTAACGATTTGGAGAATCCGTCTCCGTCTTGCTTTAACGCATAACATTTATAATTCGGGTAGAAGGAAATATTGTAGAAATTTGGGAACAGTTAATATTTTTACATATTTATATATTTATATATAAATATATACATACATATATTGTAGTTTATTTATTGTAGTCTATTAGTCTTTTATTTTTATATTTTATACAATACAAGGTGTCTCGAAATTCGAAGATAAGATTGCAGCACGAAAGTTCATGAAAAATGAAGTAATGAAAATGCATGCTATTTTAAAAATAAAATAATACTTTAAATCTACTATTGTACGCACGACACACGGATAGATAACCCTTTAACTAACGCATACGTTTGGTTATACTTTAAATTCTTGTTATTTTAAGTGTAACAAAAATTTAAAGTATAACTATCGTATGCGTTAAAGAGTTATCTATCCGTGTGTCGTGCATAAAGTAATAGACTTAAAATACTACTTTATTTTTTAAATAGCATGAACTTTCATTACTTAATTTTTCACGAACTTTTGTGCTGCAATCATATTATCCTCAAATTTCGAAACACCCTGTAAACACTTTACTTATTTCGAGTAATAATATATTTTTATCCCATCTTTTGCTTCGCCTCCGTCTCCACCTCTGCCTCTACCTCGGCTTCTGTTGTTGTAACCTCTTCCTCTTCCTATTCCTCTTCCTCTTCCTCTTCCTCTACCTCTCCATCTTCCCCTCCAACTTCCTCTCTGAGAGGCGAGAATTGCCCCTTGTACTATTGACTGCAACTGTTCTGGCTGCAACAAAAATGAATATATATGTATAGTAAATATTATAATAATTCTTGGAAAATAAATTCCAAAATAGTCTCGTGCAAGGCGTTAAATATAATATACGTACATATAAAAACAATATGCTTTCGTAAATATATGTAAAAGCGAGACAAAGTAAAACTTTCCGCGATTTCATTTATTAACACTCTGTCGGCTGCTGTTATACGTGCATGACATGCAATATGTGCAACCGTCAAAATGTTAATATAATTTATAATATAAAATTTATTAATTTTTACTTACGGTTAATATAATTGGTACGGTTCCCGACATCGCCGCCGTGGCCATCGTGGCCATCGGAATCGTTGTCGCCGTTGTCGTTGTTGTCGCTATGGCCGTCGGGGTCGTTGCCGTTGCCGTCACCACGGCCGTCGGGGCCGTTGTCGTTGTCGTTGTCGCCATCGTAGCCACCGTGACCACCGTGGCCGTTGTCGTTGTCGTTGTCGTTGTCGCCATCGTGGCCACCGCGGCCACCGTAGCCGTTGTCGTCGTCGCCACCGTGGCCGTTGTCGTCGTCGCCACCGTGGCCACCGTGGCCGTTGTCGTCGTCGTCACCGTGGCCACCGTAGCCGTCGTCGTCGCCGCCGTAATGACCGCCGTGGGTGTCGGGGCCGTTGTTGGCACAGTGGCCGCCGTGGCCGCTGTGACTGTTGGGTCCGTCATTATCTTGTACTGCAATAATTCAACATTAATAATACATAAACATATTACAAATAACATATACTACAATGACTGAAAATATGTATACTCACAACACTCGGCGCCTCTTCCTCTTCCTCTTCCTCTTCCAGGCAACGAATGATCATGATGCGCGAATTGCCGATCGCCGTAAACATTGGCGACACCAGGCGGCACATAGATCGGCAAATAGGTATATTGTACACGTGTTCCGTGGAACCGCGCTAAATTACACAATTATAATATTACACTTATGTCTTTACTGTCTTTAGTCTTAATATTGTAGGAAATTTAAGTTGAAAAGCATTTATATATACAATATAATTAATATTATACAGAGTGTTAAATTTCAAACGTAACAGGTGGAATATTTCGTAAACAATGCATTTAAAAAAAAAGTTTCCTACAAAAGTTGTAGGGTTTCAGAGGGAACATAATATAATAATATTCGTATAACCTTGGGCGACGTCTCCAAAGTCAAGTGGAGGTGAGAACGAATTTTTAAAATGGAAACCTATATTTTTTATTATAATATCTTTTTTTACTAATTCATTTGAACAACTTTTATCTGAAACATTTTTTATTTACTTAATATTTTTTTAAATATTCAATAAATACTTGGTAACTCTTTCAACATTCAGTTTACGATATTGAAGATTAAATGAAGAAACGAAAGGACTCAGAAAAGAAAAATAAAATAATGAAGTAAATATTTTATTAATAAATTAATAAATCTTCATATAAAAATAGAAGAATTTTGACAAAAAGAATTTGTAGAAAAAGTAACGAAGAAGTAACAAAGTGAACCACATCCTTTTTATTTAAATTAAAAAAATAAAATAATGAAATAAATATTTTATTAATAAATTAATAATTTATTAATAAATTAATAAATCTTTATATAAAAATAAAAGAATTTTTACAAAAAGAATTTGTAGTGAACGAAGTGAACCAAATCCTTTTTATTTAAATAGAAAGGATTTGGTTCACTTCGTTACCTCTTCGTTACTTCTCCTACATTATTCTTTTTGTAAATTATTTTATTTTTATAAGATTTATTTATTTATTAATAAAATATTTACTTCATTATTTTATTTTTTCTTTTCTGAGTCCTTTCGTTCCTTCATTTAATCTTCAATATCGTAAACTGAATGTTGAAAGTGTTACGTCTTGTGGACTCCACGATTTCTCTCTTTCAAAAACCATAAGAAATGTTTTTCTTCCCTTGGAAACTACAATTTTAGAAATCAGCGGATATCGACTAGCCAACGCACGAGTCCCTTCCCCACAAAAAATTGATTGTCAGAGTTTCACTTTTCGAAACTCGAAACGTAAAGTGCTCTGATTGTTGCTGGTCGATAGCCGTTGATATAATAAAAAGGGGAGAAATAACAGACAGGATGGGATCAGGTCCCTTCAGACGGCAGTTTCGAAATTCAGATTTCCAAAATATTATACTTAAGTACGATCCGAGACACTAAAAGGGGATTCTAAAAAAGACATGTTGACCAAAAACTTGACCCAAAAGTGAAACTCGGGATTTTTCGAAAGTCGCTGAAGGAAATGATGCCCATAAATAAATATCAAAGGGCGACAACGACTTAATGGTCGGGTTGCCAATAAGAAAGACAACTCCTTGACACCTCCAAATAGTCCACCAATGAAGAACCAAAATCCAAAATCTCCTTCCACGTCCCATGACCAAGATCCACCCCCGAAAAATTGTATATAAAGTAGGAGCCTAATGGCTCAGCCTCTTTGGCAGCTCCCGATTCCACCAGTGCAGTTCTCTCCGCGATTCTCCAAGTTCCGAGTTAACACTATTCTTTTATATCAAGTTTATCCAGTCCAAGTAAAATCTGTGCGCGGTTTCGGCCGACGGACTGCGAA
>NW_011966955.1:0-5536 GCF_000949405.1 Vollenhovia emeryi | reverse complement strand
AGCCGTCCTTGAACGTCTTGTGCCACTCATAAATTTGTGTCCGGGACAGAACATCATCTCCGAAGGCTTCCTTAAGCAGGTCCTGGGCCTGGGTAAAAGTCTTTTTTAGTTTCACGCAAAACTTGATTGCGTAACGCTGGTCAATCGTTCGTTGCATTTTCACCACTCGAAAAACGTAACCGACTGCAAAAACAACCTTCGCGCGGAGGGCGATGTTTACTCAACCGCTGCTCGCAGCGCATTGACCCGGGTCGTGCTTGAAAGAGCAAGGTCGGACGCACATTTTCCTCCTTCACTCATTTTTTTTGGACGCCTGGAAGCCGCGCGGCGGCAAAAGTTCGGTTACTTTTCAATCACACCCTGTATGTTAACACATACTCGGATCTTTCCTTGTTACCATATCGAATCGATATATATGAAATAATTACATAACTATTACACACCTAGCAAACACAGAACATTGCAGCAACGTTGCGGCAATGTTGTAATATTGCTGTAATGTTGCTACAATGTTCTGTGTTTACTGAGCAGAAACCTACCTGTATTGCGTATCCATATATTGTATCTTGCATCCTTCTGCATTGGGAATCGGAATAATCGTTTTCCATACGAAAATTTGTCATTTTTGCACTCTTTATACACGCACTTATCAAAATAGCTATCTATAGGGCATTGACTCGACATAGTGTTCATTTATTATAATGCGATGTGAAAAGAAACTATACTAATACGTAAAAAATAAGAAACTTAAAATAAGAAAGAAATAGAAATAAGAAAAGAAATACAACACGTGAAAAACGTATAAAGGAACCGACACGATAAAAGTATACACGTCCGCGTACACATGGAAATATTTACAGATGATCGTATCGGATAAAAGAAACGGTAACACGTATTGCAAAACACTGATCTTACAGATCGCTAAAAAGAATAACTTTGAAACGGAGATCCGTAAGAGAAATCCGTAATGCACGGAATAGCCAAGCACCACAGAACCGAACGTTACTCGTGAAGCTCGCTACGCTGACTGATTGTTCTCGGCGTGTGTCGCGCTTCATTTGTTTTAGCATCAAATAGCCGCGAAGTCACGACAGTTAAGGTTGGTTTATGCAAGGCCGTAAGTCCCAGTCTACAATAGAAATTTAAGCCCTAAGCCTTAAGAAATTGACTAATCACAGTCGCGCATTCTGCTCACACTTGACCGTGATTGGCCAATTTCTTAAAGCTTAGGGCTTAAATCATCTATTGTAGACTGGGACTAACTGTTAACTTATGCCGGAATCGGTAAAAATTGTCCAATCACCGTTAAAAGTGAAGAGAACAATTGACTGTAATTGTTCAATTTTTACCGAATTTGGCATAAGTTAACGGTTACGGCTTTGCATAAACCAGCCTTTAGAAATGTAGTAGGCCGCGGTCTGATTCACGCTCATTGCGCTGTAAGCATCGTTCTGTCTTCGTTTGACATTTGATGTACAACGAAGACAGATTAATACTTATAGTGTTAGGAGCGTGAATCGGACCGTGACCGTAATTTTCGACACGCTACTTTGAAATATAATTGTTTTAATCATTTATATATTGTATTTTTTGTGTATGTAATTTTGTGTATGTTACGCAATACACAAAAATTTTCAATAATTGGAACACTATTGTAATAGCATATTTCTGAGACCAAATTAAGTCAAAAAGTTTTGTACTATTTTTCCCTCCGATAAACAGTTATCGAGATATCATAAGCTAAACATTGAAAAACTTATAAATTGTCTCTTAACTATCTCAAAAAGCATTAGGTAAATAGAAAATGTTTCAGACAAAACCCAGGTAGAACACAAAATCATAATAATATCATAATGACATCAAGTAGAACTCATTTTTTTGATTTAGGAAAAATCATGATGATGTCATTCGATACACTTTTTAGGAGCATTTTGTGAGCAGAAAAGTCATAATGATATCATTAGGATGTCATCATGACATTTGTTTCTTAAAAGTTACTAATAAACAATATTTTACTTCAACAACATGTATATTAAAACGATATAAATATTTTAAAAACCAAAGGACGCTTTTATCTATAATATAGTGTACGATTCCTTTTTCATTTTTATATCATTTTTGCATCATTTTTTTATTAGTGACTTTTAAGTGACAAATAATGTCATGATGACATCCTAATGATATCATTACGACTTTTCTGTTCTACCTGGGAAGTTGTTTATATTAATTAGTAGAATAAGATAGTACAATAAACAATAGGTTCTATTTAAAAAATTGAAGTTGACCTTTATGTGACCTTCAAGCAACTATTCAAGGTCAAATTAATGACACCATCTTATGCTCCCCTCGAAACCAAACAACTTTTGTCTGAAACATTTTTGTTTGCTGGACTTAGTTTTTAAGATATTTTACTGTCCAAGTTAAACTGGGACAACTAGTGAGAATATTCTTAAAAGTCGCCAGCAGTAATTAAAAACATCAGTGATTTTTCAACGACCGTATGTGGCAATTCTAATAATACAGAAAATTTATTGCGAAAATATTACCTCAGCCAGGGTTTGCACCTGGACTTCCCTACATACTAGGCGGGCGTCTCAACCAATTCGACCACCGAGGCAATACATTTTCTGTATTATTAGAATTGCCAGATACGGTCGTTGAAAAATCACTGATATTTAAAATGGGACACCCCATATATGTATATGTATTGTATATAAATATGTAAATACGGCATATTTGAACATTATACACAAATATATCAAAGTAAATCATTATTCCTAAATTTTACATGTACGCATTTTCTAATTAATAATTTCAAAAATAAAAAAGAACAATAAAACGAGGATAATATTAAAGTTGATTTCAATACGTTTTCCAATAAAGCAATAGTTATGGATTTATTACGAATAGAACTCAAAAATTACAAGTACAATTTATGACAATAATAATTTATTCAGAAAGGTTAATTAAAATTTAACGATACACTAAACTTGCAAATTAGTATCTAGTATCTACTAACATATGTGTATTTAAAATTTTTTATTCTTATGAAAATAACTTAAAACTAACTTTAAAACTTAAAAATAATTTTAGAAATACAAATAATTTGTATAAACACATTTAAAAAATAACTTTAATTATATTTTTCACAAAAATTAAAAATATTTTTCTCTTCATTTACAGATTTTTTGAACATTTTTTACGAATGAAACAAGTTCGTCTGTCTTAAAAATATTTAATTTAAAACATAATTTAACATGTTATTTTAAATGCATTCTCTTATTTTAATTGTAGTTCTTTTTCGAAATAATTATTGGTTTTATATAATGTATTATAAAATTTACAACTTATACAAATTCAATTAATAATCGATGTAAAATTTTTCAATTATTGGAAAATATATTAAAATTAATTTTTCTTACCCACGTGTAATAAAAATATATTTTATATATTCTTAAATATATCTTTATACTCTTACATATTTTTTATATTTATAGTCTCTTATTGTATGCTTTTAATTTTTTATGTGTTGATACATTGGACGCCTGAAATTGTGCAACGTCTTGAAATCCTGTTCTTTCCGTATACGTAAAAATGAGTGTGAAAAGCGAGATGAGGCCGACGGGGAGGGAGTGGAAGGGGACACGAGCTCTGCGATATACAATCGCTAGCTCGCCTCGTGCCTGTCGCCGCATAGTTTGCTCGTTGGCGAGACAAAGTCAGAGCGATTGATTGTCAGTTCTTGTCTGACTCATCTAACTCGTCTACTGACATATATATATTTATCGATCTCATCCTTTGACTATATAATCATGGACTGCTAGTTGGCTTTTTTCGATTTAATGGACATGAAACGCGCCCCCAGGTCCTAAACGGCGGAAAATGGAAACATCAAGTGAGATTCCGATGGTAAATGGTGAGAAAAGAAGGTGTCATATCACTTATATTCTACGATTTTTAGCAAATTATCAATCTGCTAAAAGTCGTAAAATAGTGGTGTGTGTGTTCAGGCAGTCTTGCTATTATACATTTTTACATTATAAGAAAAGAACGAATTAAATTTAAAAAGAATGAAATAAATACAGAATGTTAAATATGAAATATTTTATTATTTATTCAAACTAAAATATATGTATGTATATGTAATTTACAGGGTGTCAGACTCGTTTATAGCCAACCTAAAAATTGCGGTAGATTGGGTTAAACTGAGAAGAAGAGTCATGTATCGTTGTACAAAATTAGCAATAGTTATCGCGTAATTGATAAAAACGTCTAGTCGAATGAACGCACAAGGAGCGAAAGGCCGGACCCGGCAGGATGCAAAATGCTTTATTTGTTTATATCTCCTAGGACACAGTAGCGAGAGGTTGAGTCACGTCGCTCGTCACTCAATGCCTGCCGGGTCCGGCCTTTCGCTTGTGCGTTCATTCGACTAGACGTTTTTATCAATTACGCGATAACTATTGCTAATTTTGCACAACGGTACATGACTCTTCTTTTCAGTTTAACCCAATCTACCGTAATTTTTAGATTGGCTACAAACGAGTCTGATACCCTGTATACATATTACATAAACATATATTTTAGTTTGAATAAATAATAAAATATTTCATATTTAACATTCTGTATTTATTTCATTCTTTTTAAATTTAATTCGTTCTTTTCTTATAATGTAAGAATGTATAATAGCAAGACTGCCAGAACACACACACCACTATTTTACGACTTTTAGCAGATTGATAATTTGCTAAAAATCGTAGAATAGTAATATGACACCTTCTTTTCTCACCATTTACCATCGGAATCTCACTTGATGTTTCCATTTTCCGCCGTTTAGGACCTGGGGACGCGTTTCATGTCCATTAGACAGCAAAGCATTGTAAGGATAGGAAAAGTGGGGGTAACTAGCAGTCCATGATTATATAGTCAAAGATCTCATCTGATGAGTAGCTTGGACATGAACCATAGCACAGACACGAACCACGTACCGTTACCGATCGTAACGGACGTTAGTTGACATCCACTTTCTCAGGGGGCGCATCAGGACAGTGTGCCTGTGAGGCGAGATGGCCGCTCTCAGGTTTCTCTCTGCTTCCACCATGGCTAATGGTAGGTACCAGAGAGAAACCTGAGAGCGGCCATCCCAGGCCATCCAGTATAGTTCACATCCACTTTCTCAGGCGGCGCGTCAAGCGTTGGAAAAAGTGGCATCCATTCCGCTCGGTAACGAGACATGGTTCGTGTCCGTACTATGGTTCATGTCCGAACTATTCAGATGAGATGGATATTATAGCAGAATAGTCTGACAAAAAGCCGATAATTTCATTGTTCTGGGTTTATCCACCAGAGAGAAATCCAGAACAATGAAATTATCGGCTTTTGTTAGACTATAATGATCCTTCTCATCTGAATAGTTCGGACATGAACCATAGTATGGACACGAACCATGTCTCGTTACCGAGCGGAATGGATGTAGTTCACATCCACTTTCTCAGGCGGCGCGTCAAGCGTTGGAAAAAGTGCTCGTCCCCGAGCA
>NW_011966954.1:68869-74786 GCF_000949405.1 Vollenhovia emeryi | reverse complement strand
CCGCAAACCGTCATACCGCCGCGGCGCTAACAAGAGATCCCGCTAACACGTAGCGGGATGACGAATTTCTTAACCGTCATACCGCCGCAGACCGTCATACCGCGATTCATTCGCGGTATCTCATCCGCTAACACGCAGCGGGATACTTGACCTTTACAGGGATGACGGTTGTCGTTTAGCTACAAACATTAATAAATTTACCAAACGAAAAAAAAGGCAAAAGAAGCCCCGAGTAGCGAGTTTTGACTCTATATTACTGTAAGTGGCGCTGTAATAATGTGCTAACACTTAAAATAAGCGCGATTTGGCTGAATGTAGAAAAAATTTAAAAGACATGCAGCCGCTATAATTTTATGTAATCCGCCAATAAATACCCTGAGTTTTTTACTGAATTTTGTCATTGAGCCTGCAGGTCAAAAACAAGTTTTGAGTCATAAATACCCTTAATACTACAATAAGGGGGCTTGCGGAGTTTGTCAAGTAAGTTTTTTCGTTTCTATGTTGTCAGCTACTTGGATGACACCATCTGCTGTACGGATTGCTTTCTAAAACAAACGTTTGTATAGTTATACATAGTGTACTACATATTGATTTTTATCACTAGCACAGATACGATAAAGCTTTAAGCACTGCATAATGGAACAATTCGAGAACTTTTACATCACCACGCCAATATATTACGTAAACGATAAGCCGCATATTGGTCACGCATATACTTCTCTCATCTGTGATGTTACAGCTAGATTTATGAAACTAGCTGGAAAAAAAGTCAAATTTACCACCGGCACAGATGAACATGGACAAAAAATAGAAAAAGCAGCTAAAGCAAAGGAAATGCAGCCAAAAGAATTTACAGATGAAGTAAGTGTTTCATTTAAAAAATTGGCTAAGTTCATGAATTTTGAGTATGACGATTTTATTCGCACTACGGAGGAACGTCACAAAAAAGCAGTTATAGCTTTATGGAATAGACTTGAAGAGAGAGGACAAATATATTTGGGTTCCTATTCGGGTTGGTATTCAGTTCGTGATGAAGCATTTTATCAGGAATCAGAGCTGATAGATGGCAAAGCGCCAACAGGAGCTGAAGTTCAGTGGATAAAAGAAGAGAGCTACTTTTTTCGCTTATCAAACTGGCAAGACAAATTACTTGAGCTATATGAAGGTCAACCAAATTTTATCTTTCCTGAGAGCAGAAAAAATGAAGTGGTATCGTTTGTAAGATCAGGGCTCATTGACCTCTCAATCTCTCGCGCTAGTTTTAACTGGGGAATAAAAGTACCAGGTAATGACAAACACGTAATCTATGTTTGGATAGATGCATTAACCAATTATCTTACATCAATAGGTTTCCCTAGTACTGAGGGTGAGGAATATAAAAGATTTTGGGCAGAATCCAAAACGCAGATTCCAGTGTCAAGCACTGGAATGACGCCGAACTTAGCTGACAACTCTTTCAATGTTCATGTAATTGGTAAAGACATATTGCGCTTTCACGCTGTATATTGGCCAGCGATTCTCCTTTCAGCAGATTTGCCACTGCCAAAACAAATTGCAGTTCATGGTTGGTGGCTAAACGAAGGAGAAAAAATATCCAAGTCCCTTGGTAATGTCATAGATCCAATTGGCCTCGCTCAAGAGTTTGGTGTTGATCAACTACGCTATTTTCTCCTTCGGGAAGCAAGTTTTGGCCAGGATGGCAACTTTAGTAAGAAAAACATGATCAGCCGCATAAACTCAGAACTTGCAAACAATATAGGCAATCTAGTACAAAGAACAATTTCATTTTTACACAAGCAATGTTCAGGAATTGTACCAACAATCGATCAAAGCCTACTTAAAGATGAAGAAAGTCTTCCAGGTTGCAAAGCTATACTCGATCAGGTGATGAATCACCTATCAAAGTATGAGTTTAACCAGATTATACTTCTAATTATCAACATCTCTTCTGAAGGCAATGCTTATATAGACAAAAGTGCACCCTGGATATTAAGCAAAACTGATAGAGAACGCATGAATTTAGTAATCTACAAATTACTGGAATATATAAGAATAATAGGCATTTTATTGCAGCCAATTGTTCCCAAGTCAGCGGAAATGATACTTGATCAATTGCAAATTCCAAAAGAACAACAAGATTTAAAATCTCTGTGCGACGCGTGCGTAAGTTCAGGCATAACATTGCCTAAACCTACGCCGGTTTTTCAAAAGTTAATGCTTAGCAGCACTATAGACTGAAGGGTGAACTTCTGTTAGTTTTTTCAACTCAACAGAATCAACAAGAGTATCTGGTTGTTTTAATGTGTTTATACCATTATCTACTCTAGGGAAAGATGTACTATCAAGACATGTAGCCTCTTTTGCTGGTATATTCATTTGATTAGATCCAACAGTTTTACTACTCTCAGCACTATTACCTTTTCCAGAAAACAGATTAGGAATAATATCCCCATCCACAATCTCTTCTAGGTCCTATGAAATCCACATTAAGCCCATAACTCATAAAGACAATGCTTACTAGAGTTGTGACTAGTAAATACAAGTATGAGGTATCATCTTCTGTGCTATCAACAGAATTGCCTACTGCACTAGACGAGTTACCAGAAATTACGTCCAACATTTGTAGCAACATATGCTGACCATGCTAACCATCCTCCTGCTGCTACTACTCCTCCTATCTCAGACTTGCTTTGCCAAGCCCATGCACCCCAGCTTTGACCATTTCCTTCTTTAGCTGGCTGATTTTCTGGGCTAGAAGCCTCAACATTGTTATAAGGACGTTGCATAGTAAGCTTAGGGCGAGTAGATGATAAGTTTAAGCTTAAGGTATCATTATACCACTTTTCAGCATTAGCTAGTTTTATGACATTCTCATCAGGCTTACATTGCAACTCATAAGGATGTTGCATAGTAGGATTAGGACAAGTAGATGATAAGTTTAAGGTATCATTTCCTGCACTATTAACAGAATTGCCTACTGCACTAGACGAGTTGCCAGCAACACCAAGTCCACCATTTGCAGCAACATATGTTAACCATGTTAACCATGCTAACCATGCTACTCCTGCTACTGCTCCTACTCCTATCTTAAACTTGTTTTGCAAAGCCCATGCACCCCAGCTTTGACCATTTCCTTCTTTAGCTGGCTGATTTTCTGGGCTAGAAGCCTCAACATTTTTATATGGAACGTTAGGAAGTACACCCTCAGCCTTCAATGCATTTTCTTCTTCCTGCTTCCTTTGAGTTATACAACTTTCAAACTTTCCTTGTTGAGAAATAGTATTAGTATTGTTTTTGCTAATTGCTACAGCTGAAAGTGCAATGGCTACAGCAGAGAGTACAGCACAACCAACAATAAATTGCAGGCCAATACTTAATGCTGCAACTGGAGCTAAGAAACCAATATAAGGAGCTGCAGCAAACACTCCAGATGCTAATAAAGTGAAAGTAGCCAGAGTTCCAACCATATAATAGGGTAAATTGCCTTTACTTACCATGATTATTCCTCATGTATTATAAAATATAATACCATTATAAAAGGATTTTTAAGAAACTGTCAAGCTACATTTACATAAAAAAATAATCAACAAACTTGGGAACAAGAAGATTGCTGCCAAGCTACAAACTATGCCTTTCCGTGTAATCTTTAAATGCACCTCTGTTAGAGTCAAAATATAGCTTTACACTGCCAATCGGCCCATTTCTCTGCTTTGCAATAATGAGCTCTGCAATGTTTCTAATTTTTTCCATTTTCTCTTGCCATTCCCGATGTTTATTGTTTCCTTCATTTGGCTGCTTTCTTAATTCATAGTATTCTTCTCTATAGAGGAACATCACTATATCTGCGTCTTGCTCTATGCTTCCTGAATCACGTAAATCAGAAAGTTGTGGTTTTTTATCATCCCTCTGCTCAACAGAACGAGAGAGCTGAGATAGTGCAACAATGGGAATATTCAGCTCTTTTGCAATTGCTTTCAAACCCTGCGTCACTTCCGAGATTTCTTGTACTCTATTTTCATTACTTCTTTTTGTTGTTCCTCTGATTAGCTGCAAATAATCAATGAATACCACTTCCACATTATATAATTGATACAACAAGCGTATTCTGGTGCGAAGGGCACTAATTGATAGCGCAGGAGTGTCATCTATGATGAAAGGCAGTTCAGATAATTCTGTACTAGCATTGATAAATTCATGCAATTCAAAATCACTAATTCTCCCGGTTAATGCCTTATAATAACTAATCCCTGAATCTATAGTGATCAGCCTTGCGGTTAATTGTTCTGCTGACATTTCAAGTGAGAAAAACGCTACATAGTGTTGTTTATCTGCTCTTTTTTGCAACATCTTACAAGCATTAAGTGCGATGTTTAGCGCCAGTGCTGTTTTACCCATAGAAGGCCTTGCAGCTAAAATTAATAAATCAGATTTTTGTAGGCCACCAAGAAGCTGATTTAGATCTTGAAGTCCGGTTGTAACGCCCAGTGCTTCTGGATTATTTTTCAGTGTGCTGATCTTCTCAACTACGTCTTTAATTGAACTTGCAAGTTTTATATATGTTTTCTCACCTTGTTTTTTTACTGCTAAGTTGAACAATTTTGTCATTGCTTGTTCAATTTGCGCCTGTGCAGGATTTTCAATATCGTAGTTGTAGCTATCACCAACTATTTCTTGCCCGAGCTTAATTAAACATCTCCTTAAGTAAGTATCACGGATTATTCTAGTCAAACTATAGATATCAAGTGCAATACTTGCCTTTGCTGCAAGCTTTGCTAAGTACTCTATCCCACCACACTCGGTAAACGCTTGGTCGTTCTCAAAAAACATTTTGAGGCTTAGTTCATTGGCAACTATACCGTGTTTCCTGATTTTGGATATTTGCGTAAAGATACTCTGATGTAATGGATCATAGAAATTCTCTGCCGTAATTGTATCTTCAACTGCATCACAGATTCTATTATCACGAATCATTGCGCCAATAAGCATTTGCTCGGCTTCTAAATTATGCGGTAATTTACATATTTCCTTATCTACACTTCTTGAACTGAGGAGACTAGCTAATTCATTCATTTTAAGTTTTGAGAGTAACTGTTGATTATTGTAGAATATTTAGTCCTCATTTGAAAGATGTAAAGGCAAAAAAATTTGACTAATTCCGTGTTGCCTATAGCATTAAAACTTAATGCCCCTGTGGTGGAATGGTAGACACGGCAGACTCAAAATCTGTTGCTTGCAAAAGCATGCTGGTTCAAGTCCGGCCAGGGGCACGTTAAATATTGGAAAGCATATATGTTACATAAATTTTTTAATCGTTTATTTTCTATTTTTTCTTCTATAAATGTTATTCAAAAGGTAAAGAAAGATGAAAATGGGATATGTTATGTAACAGGACTTAGGCGCTATATATCAGTATTGCTTGATTTGATTATTATCGTTTTGTTCTTGCAGTTTTGCAGCCAAGCCTTAAATCAGCTCTTTATGAACTCAGAGGATAGCAAAATATTAAGTCAAATTGCTGCAAAATACCAAATGCAAGCGCCACTGTCTGCAGAAGAAAAGACAACGCAGAGTAGACTTATAAAATTACAAATCCTAAATCAAATAGTACAATGCATTATGCTCTTTTGCTATGTAACATATATGTGGGTAAGGTTTGCTGCCACACCTGGAAAACTATTACTTGGGCTTAGAGTTGTGGATGCACAAACTTTCGAAAAGATGACCCTAAGACAAGCAACAAAGAGATTTTTTCCCTTTATATTGTCAGCTGCACCATTATTCTTGGGCTTTTTATGGTCAAATTTCAACAAACGCTGTCAAACTTGGCACGACAAGATCGCAGGCACAGTGGTTGTCACGAGTAAAAGCCTTAGAAGGCAGAACTAAAAACTAAAGAGCTCAAATGAAAGAAGGTAAA
>NW_011966954.1:0-66880 GCF_000949405.1 Vollenhovia emeryi | reverse complement strand
AGTATACATTTAGTAGCGCTTTCTATGAGAGAAATCGTATTATCTATTCCATAAAGCTTTATGAAAGATCCCATTCTTGGACCGGTCTTTTGGCCAAGTAACATTTCATATAATAGCTGAAACCAGTCACGTAAGTTGGTATAATCATATTTTTTTCCAATAGAAAATACCTGAGATTGAATTTCTTCAGCAGTAACAGTTGTAGATAGAGAATGTAAAGTGTCCTTCAAATCTAGTAACGCTTCTCTCTCTTTTGCATTTGGAGTTTTATATGATTTTGTTGGTTTGATAAAATCGTGGTAATACTTTACTGCAAAGTCTGAAAGTCTATCAAGCATTTTATTATTTTCTGGTGTGACGTTCGGTGCATAAGAGGATATAAAACCCCATAGGATCTCTTTGTTTTCAGCATTACAAGCCGCTGCTAGGTTTAAAAGTAGTGAGAAATTTATGCCTGAAGTTTCTATATTAGGAACATTGCCCTGGTGGATATGCCAGGCAGGGTTTGCTTCTGATGGCAATTTTGTCATTAAAGCTTGCTTGCGCTCCTCAAATACATTCGAGTATTCTGCGGTGCTCACCTGCGCTTCTCCTAAAAATTTCTCATTATAACCAGGTTCTGTATGAAATTTACTATTTGTGTTTTCCCCGTTGTTCTCATTATAATGCTTAACAAACTCTAGATACTCATCAGTTGATTTTGGTATCACATCAAAATATAAACGTTTAGCTTTTTTAGGGCTCTGAAAAATGTACAATGCTAAGCTCTCTGTTGGTGCGTAAGTTAACCACTCTTCAATTGAAATGCCATTTCCTCTTGATTTTGATATTTTCTTTCCTTCTTTATCAAGGAAAAGCTCGTAGCAAAACAGAAGTGGTGGCTTTTCTCCAAGTATTTCACATATTTGACTTGAAAGCACAGCAGATGGAGTTAAATCTTTTCCGTGAGCTTCATAATTTACTCCAAATGCGGCCCACCTCATTCCCCAATCAGGTTTCCATTGCAGTTTACATTTTCCTTTTGTCACTGGAACTTCTATTTTTTCCCCGTTTGGGTCTTCATACGTGATTGTTCCTTTATCTGTATTTGTTTCAATTACTGGAACTTGTAAAACTTGGGAAGTTTTTGGACATATCGGCAAGAATGGACTGTAAGTCTGCTGCCTTTCTTCCCGAAATGATGGAAGCATTACGTCCATCACTTTATCATAATTTTTCAGCAGGAGTAAAAGTTTTTCATCGTAAACGCCAGATTTATAACACTCTGTTGCACTCCTAAATTCGTACTCAAATTCAAACAAGTCAAGAAATTTACACAACAACGAATTCATGTGATGACCATAACTCTCATGAGTGCCAAATGGATCGGGTATCATAGTCAATGGTTCATTTAAGTGCTCCCTTAGCATCTCTTGATTTGGCACATTATCTGGTATTTTTCGCAAACCATCCATATCATCTGAAACTGCAATGATTTTGGTTTTTATACCAGGAGCTATTTTTTTTAATGCATTTACAACAACTGTAGTGCGGAAAACCTCTCCAAAGGTTCCTATGTGGGGTAAACCAGAGGGTCCATAACCAGTTTCAAATATTATTTCTTTTTTATTAGGAAACTCTTGCAATATTTTTTCTGCTTCTTGAAATGGCCAACTTGTCATTATCTGGGTTAAATAATGTATCTTAACTTAAAGTGCTACTAGTTTCAATGGATTTTTAATATAATGATATAGTATAGTGTTAGAGCTATTATTAGAAGGTTAAAGATATGTCCACAGGTAGTATACAAACAGATCAATTATTTAAAGGTCTTACAAGACCTGCAATGCTCTTTGGTGTGAGTTATATGTTTGCAATATTAAACGTCCTGATTTGCATGCTAATTTTCATTAATTCAAATGATTTGAGAGTGATTCTCTTAATGTTACCAGGTATACATGGACTTGGCTATATAGCTTCTGCAAAAGAACCGTTGTTTATTGAATTATTTATGGTAAAACTAGGAAAGTGCTCGAAATGTTTAAATCGTTTTTATCATGGAGCCAATTCTTATGATATTGCTTAATGTTGTGTGATGCTGAGGTTTAGGGCTATTCAATCAAAGAGTAAATCTACTCTGAACAGGGAAGTTCACGCTGCTGAATTTATTCCTTATTCTTGCTATTGGAATAGCACAACCTTGATGACAAAAGAAAATTGGTTGGTTAAGGTTATCAAATTAAGTGGCTTTGCATTTGAAACCGCCGATGACGAGGATTTAGTAATACAAAATAATATCAGGAATCAGATGCTCAGAAGCATTTCATCTCCTGCGTTTAGTTTGTATTTTCATACTATCAGACGTAAAAAAAATATTTTTTCTGATGAATTTGCAAGTCAAGGTTTGCCGAATTTTTTCGCTAATCACGTAAATCTAAAATGGAGAGAAAAACACGCAACAAGGCAATCATTTATTAATGACCTATACATTACGATTATCCGTAGAGCGGACACAAAAGGAGTAGAATTTTTGTCATATCTACTAAAAAAATTCGGACATGTAACTTCAAAACATGCTTGGGAAAGTGATATGCGTGCCACGTATGAAGATTTAGAGGAAACGACAAATCGTGTAGTGACAAGCCTTAGGAATTATTCGCCTAAAATCCTTGGAGTAAAAGAAACTCCAGATGGTTTGTTCTGTGAAATAATGGAGTTTCTATCTAGAATTGTAAATTGTGGCTTCGTTACAAATACACTTTTTCCGCTAAGAACTGAAATATCAAAATACTTACCAGTACATAGGTTATTCTTTGGCCGTAAGATGATACAGGTTGTGACTCATAATGGGAGTAAATATGCTGGAATAATTAGTATCAAAGAATATGGAAATCATACTTCTGCAGGAATGCTTGATTCGTTTTTACAACTTCCTTACGAGTTTATAATTACGCAATCTTTTCAATTTATAAACAGGCAAACGGCGATTGGAAAAATGCAGATACAGCAAAATCGAATGATACAGTCTGCAGATAAAGCTATTTCTCAAATAGCAGAAATTTCTCAAGCGCTTGATGACGCAATGAGTGGTAAGATTGCCTTTGGTCAACATCACCTGACTATTTTATGTATAGAAAAAAGTCCTAAATCATTGGATAACGCTCTGTCGTTGGTAGAATCAGAGCTTTCTAATTGCGGTGTTTATCCTGTCCGTGAGAGAGTTAACCTTGAACCAGCATTTTGGGCGCAAATTCCTGGTAATTTCGATTATATAGTGAGAAAAGCTACAATAAGTAGTCTTAATTTGGCTGGATTTGCATCTCAACATAATTATCCTACTGGCAATAAATTCAATAACCACTGGGGAGATGCTGTTACAGTTTTTGACACGACATCTGGTACTCCATTTTTTTTCAACTTTCATATAAGGGATGTTGGACACACTATGATAATTGGCCCAACTGGTGCTGGTAAAACTGTTTTAATGAATTTCTTGTGTGCCCAAGCGATGAAGTTTTCTCCAAGGGTATTCTTTTTTGACAAAGATCGCGGTGCAGAGATTTTCTTAAGAGCACTTGGTGGTATCTATACTGTAATAGAACCAAGAACTAAAACAAATTTTAATCCTTTGCAACTTGATGATACATCTGATAATAGAACATTTTTAATGGAGTGGATAAAGTCTTTAATTTCGGTATACAATGATAAATTTACTTCAGAAGATATTGCACGAATTAATGATGCAATTGAAGGAAATTTTAAATTAAGAAAAGAAGACAGGTTCTTGAGAAACCTTGTACCGTTTTTAGGGCTTGCAGGTCCTGATACTCTAGCTGGAGCAATATCTATGTGGCATGATAATGGTTCTCATGCTGCAATATTTGACAATAAAGAAGATTTGCTAGATTTTTCACGAGCAAGAGTATTTGGTTTTGAGATGGCTAGCTTGCTTAAAGATCCTGTTGCCCTTGGACCAGTATTGATTTATTTATTTCATAGGATTAGTATATCTCTTGATGGCACTCCATCTATTATCGTTCTTGATGAGGCATGGGCATTAATAGATAATCCAGTTTTTGCACCCAAGATAAAAGACTGGTTGAAGGTACTGAGAAAACTAAATGCTTTTGTGATTTTTGCTACTCAGAGTGTTGAGGATGCAAGTAAAAGTGCTATTAGCGATACACTTGTACAACAAACAGCGACACAGATTTTTTTACCAAATCTGAAAGCTACTAGTGTCTATCGGGATGTTTTTATGTTAACTGAACGTGAATATATATTAATTAAGCACACAGATCCAAGCACTAGATTCTTTTTGGTGAAACAAGGAGTTAATGCTGTGGTAGCTAGAATAGACTTAAAAGACCTGGATGATATAATCAACGTATTATCCGGACGTGCAGAAAGTGTTCTATTGTTACACGATATATTAAATGAAGTTGGGGACAACCCAAAAGTATGGTTGCCTATATTTTATCAGAAGGTAAAAAATGTTTAAGACTAAGCTGTCATTGCTATTAATTGCGATATTTTTACTAAATATAGACTTTTTACTCTCATATCCAGTGCTTGCAGATGGAGTAAGTGGTACTGACAAGACAGAATTTGTTAGCAGATTTAATTCTACTGGCAGTTTCAGTCGTGCCTCTAATCCTGACTGTGGAGCGTTTAAGACAGGTGCAGCAATCGCTGGGATAGCAATTGCTATTGGTGCAGTATGGACTGGCGTTATTTTGATCGTCTCTTCTGCTGGTTTATTTACTGCTTTTGTTATTGTTGGAATGATAGCTGCAATTGTTGGGGTTTGGAAGGCAATAGGAGGACTTGTTGTTTGTGAGCATAGTTTTGTTAGACACCCAGTTGCACGTGACCATGATGGAAAATATAAAAACTTTGAATTAAAAGATACAGGTTATAGTGTCCACACAGATAAAAATTATCAAAAAGAAGACGAATATTTTTCTGCATTACAAGGAAAATCAGGAAAAGATGGAAGACAAACAGAAAAAGAGATTTTAGACTCTAACAACTCAGATACTATGAATAACGAATATAGGAATTATTTTTGGCCCAAAAATGGAGTGCAATACAGTGAATATATAGAAGTATGTCATCGAAACCCCTTAACGTTTGGTAATCTTTTTAGTGATATAGACTTTGATGTTAGAGAGAAGGACACTGGATACGTAGATGGGTCATGGTCGCCAAAAGTTGATGGTGAGCTGAAATGTGAAGTTCTTAAAGCTGGGCAAAGCGAAACCATACATGGAGCTACATTCAAAGCAGTGAGAAAAATGGGCAGGTTGTGTGTGGAGCTGGCAAGTGTGAGAATGCTTGGTATCGAAATGACTCCTTGGCCGCAAGAGGTTGATATGGGGTGCACGGAATTACCACCTGACCCGCTTGCTCCTATGTGTGAAGAATCTGTGATGATATTCAAAAACAAGGATGGTACAGGAAAGGAAGAAATTTCTATTGGTAATGATGATAACTATAAAACTACTATCAGAAACAAAGAAAAAGAAGGAAAAATTTTTGTAGGTTACAACAATAAAGGCTGTTTTAGCTCGTATGTCTCTGAAGCTTGCTACAATCAGGCAGGGAGTAAATCATTAGCTCCTCTTCCCATCACTTCTATGATAGTGCAATGCATTAAGGAATCGTTAGATAATTTAGTTGCAGGTATTGATTCAAGTGGCAGTCCACTTAACGATAAAAATGGACATAACAAGGGCAGTTTCTTATCTGTAGCACAGAAAAAGCTAAAAAACACCGTAACTGCTGTCCTAGTTTTGGTTTTGGTACTGTTCTCTATAAAAGCCATGTCTGGTGGAGTGCGTAGTCCGCAAGAAATGTACATGTTGGTTATTAAATTCGCTTTAGTGATTTACTTTACAACAGGCAGTACCATGTCTCATTACTATGGAGAATTAACTCGTCTCTCAAATGGTTTGTCAGAAATAGTGCTGAAAGCTTCATCTGAAAGCAAAGGAATATGTAATTATGAAGCTAATGATTATAAATATAGTACAAGAAATTATAGCTACCTTGCTCCTTGGGATAGGCTTGATTGTAGGATTATATTCTATTTAGGAGCACCTTTAGAAGGGATTGGTGGCAAAATTGGTACTGGAGGTGTTGCAACGTTAGCAGTCTTGCTTGGTGCTGCCCCTGTCTTGTTAGTTGCAGGTTCGATAATCGGTATTATTTTTGCTGGTGGACAAATTTTAGTAGCTCTTGTCTGTATATTTATGGCCATTCTGATGATGATGGTTATTTTGTGGCTGTGCTATGTGTTTATTTTATCTCTAGTTGCTTTAAGTGTAATCATCATTTTATCACCTTTGTTTATTCCTATGGTTTTATTTCAACACACCAAAGGATATTTTGATGGCTGGGTAAAAGAATTAATCACCTATAGCTTATACCCTGTTATGCTTTTTGCGTTTTTGTCCTTTATGTTCATAGCATGTGATAAAATTTATTTTAAAAATTTGAACTTTGAGTCGGACAAGGAATATGAGGATAAAATAAAAGCCTCGGGTGGTAGCAAAAAACAATGGTTTAAATTGAAAGATGGAGAATGTAATAACAATGAAACTACTCTAGCATGTATGATGCAAAACTATAGCTTTAAAAAAAGCAGCATACTTGGTCTATTCGACTTTACATACATGGAGTTTGGCAGCTCTCTCATCGGAGAATTATTAAAATTGTGTCTAGTGTTATTTCTCTTTTACCACTTTTTAAACATTCTGCCTAGCATGGCTGCTGAACTTGCTGGTAACTATAGAGCAGCACTTGGCTCAGGTCATACACCTGGACAAATGGTGGGCAAAGCTTTATCTGCTGCCAAAACTGCTACTGGTGCTGTTGGTCAAGCGGCTGCTGCGGCTGTCAAGAAGGCAAGAGGTACTGGTGGAGGAGGTGGAAATAGTGGTAAAGGTTCCAGCGAAAAGATTAACTAAGGTGGCGGTGATGCTAGTTAAGGTAAGTAACAGATGCTTAAACGTTTAAGTAACCAAAACTTGGGTAAGTTATGCATAAGTTTTGTGGTGCTTTTTTTATTGTCTGGATGCGGGGAGGATCACTGTATTAAGCCAGAAAATTTATCAGGTTTGCGTGAAAAACTAGATATAGTGTCAACAGAGCAGAAGTGGGTTGATTCCGGTGTTAATATCTCAGATAGAATAAGAGTAACAGAGATTGACATAGTGTCTAGTAAGGTTAATTTTTGTCCTAAGCAGTACGCAGATTTTGCAATTGGGCCTGGGAGAAATGATGTTACATTACCATTTGCACTTGAAGCCGGTGATTCGATAAGCTTTAGTGTGATTGGAAGTAAAGTGTGTAAAGATAAAGAGAGTGAGACAAAAATCAGGTATTTGAAAATCGACGAAAAGTGTAGCGAGCAAGAAATGGAACATTTTGCACATGTTTTAAATCAAGAGAAATGCCAAGGTGGCAAGGATGGGATATGCCCTAATAAATATATAATAGGTGATGCGCAATGGTTGAGTGGAAGAGAGTACTGGTTTTCGAAGTTAGATCAAGATGAAAGAAAAAAGGAAATTGAAAATATTATTAACTCTATAAAACGACAAGGAAAAGATATAGACTGCAGCTCGCTTTCAAGTAGTCAGAAAAGCAAAATAGATACGTACCTTTTAAACCTTGCATGTAAAAATACATGTTATTATTCTGGTCAAAATTGTGTTCAGATTGAGTCTAATACTATAGATGGTGGCAGTGTGGCCAGAGACCTTGCTAACGCTTTAGCTGTTGGTAACGATGAAGCAAGTAAAGGAAAAGCTATCGAGGAGGCTGTGGATGGTATAAGAGAAAAGGGAGTAAGGACTTACATTCCATCATTGGTAGTGTCAATGCAGAAAGAAAATTTTGAATATATGCAAGACAATACATGGACTAACTATGATTATGAAGTGGAGAAGGATCACTCCCAAGGTGAGAATTTAACTTTCACCTTTAATACTAAAGGCAAGGGTGGTTTCAATATAAGAGTAATAAAGAACCACAGTCTAGAAAATAGTTTATATATAAGCGTTTCTGATAAATTCCCTGAGCATAACCCTGATGAAACCCAGGGAGATATACCTGTGGATATTAGCAAAGTTCATGACGTTCAATACATGGAAAGCTTAAAAGAAAAGTTAAAAGACAAAACAGGCACCATATATTACGGAATAAGAGACCACGGCTGCGATTACAAAAATGAAGGTCAGTTTAGCATTAACCTCACAACTAAAGAGCCACCTACAAGAACTTTTAGTGCAATCTATAATTTTTTTGACGAAAAAGTAAAAACTGCATTTTTTGGTTCCAGCTATAAAGACCCCAACGCGATTCACTCTGATACTAGTCCTGTAAAGTCTCTTTACGAAAGTTTTATAAAATCAAGCAGAACAAACACCATTAGATCTACGATAATATCGCTGTTAGTATTATACATAATCTTATATACCCTTTACTACTTTTTTGGATTAACTCATATTTCTATATATGAGTTTCTAATTATATGCGTAAAGATAGGAGTTATTACCCAGCTGCTGCAGGACAACAGTTGGAATTTTTTTTATAACAATGCATTTTCTATTTTTATTAACACCCCAAAACAGTTAATAGAAATAGCAAATTTCAGAGGCACTACTTCAAATGTTTTTGAGTTTCTTGACTTGCCGTTAAATAGATTTCTGTCATCGCATTCAGTATTGTTAATAGTATCTCTTATATTTTCTGGCCCTTTGGGCATTGTATCTTTTTGCTTGGTGATTTGGGGTTTAATCACAGTGTGCTTATCTATTTTTAATGCTTTATTTTCTTTTATTACATCTATAGCAATAGTTGCGTTATTGCTTTCTTTAACACCTATTTTTATTATTTGTCTTTTATTTGCGCATACTAGGCAGATGTTCCACAACTGGGTTAAAAATTTAGCAAGATTTGCGATTCATCCAGTAGTGCTTTTAATTTTTATATCACTGATAAGTCAGGTTATGGATTATATCATATATTCAGTATTTGATTTTGAAGTCTGCTCTACGTGTATACTTAGTATTAACCTAAAGATTTTTAACCCTTGTATCTTCTATGGTTATGCTTCCAAATATACACCTAATATTACCGCTATGATGGCTTTTGTTATTTTGGGACACGCTATGAAGGCTTTAGTTAAAGCCTCTTCTGCAGTATCTGACACATTGTTTGGTGTTTATGTGCAAAACGAACCTGGAAAACAATATCAACAAAGCTTGCTGGGAATAGTAGGGTTAGATAAAGAAAGCGTTCAAAGAAGACATGGAGGAGGGGGTTCTTCTCAACAGTCAGGTGCATCAAGACCTCAAATACCGCAAAGGGCTCAAGGACCTCAAGGACCTAAGATACCTACAGGAGGCCCACAATGATAAGTAAAAGATTACTATTATTGATACTGTGTCTTGCAATCACTGGTTGCACTATGGATTGTGTTGAGCCTGGGTTGCAGAGCAGAAACATCAGCGTTAATGTGGATGTTCCAGTTCATAAAGCAGATGAAGGAGTTAAAATTCATTGGGTTGATTCTGGTCAGATAATTAGCAAGGATGAGGAAATCAAATTCACCCTCGATGGATCAGTAAATTTTTGCCCTTTTAAAAAAGACAAAAATCCAAGGGAAGTACTTGTGCCAGCTAGCTTTTGTGCTGATGGCTCAGAACCAAATTATAGTAAAGCTGCAAATATTAACGATGTGCCTAATAATTATGGCGTTGATGAAAAAGGCGTAAATGAAAACGAATTATGCAGCAGTAAAGGATTTGGCAGCAATAGACGTTATGTAGACACTGGAATAAAAGCAAGTCCTGGTGACAGGTTAAGCTTTAGCTTAGTTCCCAGAAAAATAATAATTGATTATGACAATCCAGGAGGGAAAGGTATCAGCTTTGATGACAATTGTTATAGAGCTGAAGAAGGAGGTGAAAAAGTGTCAGAAAGTGAAATATTGAATGTTAGCAAGCAAGAGGGAGAGGAATTTTTTTGTGAGGGCAAGGATGGAAAGAGAAATAAAATAAAATTTTTACCTCTTGATAAAACAAAAGCAAAGGAAAGCAAAGTGCTAGTTGGCAATGGGTATACCCCATATGATAATAAGGTACATTTTAATAAAGGTTATATTCAAGATAATAAACCATGGAGATATGGTTCACTACTTGATTTACGCCGCGCTAAAATAGGATTGAACGAATTATGTGATGGAAAAAACTGTGATTTTAACGAGGTGAAAAAGTATAGCTCTTATGAGCTTAACTGCTACTATCAGAATGTGTGCTATACCGAAAAGGGTATATGGGATTATGGTTTAGGTCAAGCAGGAGAACGGAACTGTGTCTCCTCTATAAGGTATAAGAAGTACGATAAAGGAAATACATGTGATATGTATTCTTATCTAAAAAAAATGGAAGAGAATGTTAAAGCAGGTGGTTTTACTGAAGATGATAAATCTTGGGCTGAGGCTCTTGTTGCAAAAATTGGTGATCTTGATGATCAAGATACTGCTAAAGGTATTCAATGTCTTCCAGATAATGAAATAGGTCCAAGAAGAGGTAATGTGTGTTCGAAAATTAGTGACAATTTCGAGGATTTTTCTCTGAAATTAAATAGTGACTATGCAGTAAATGACAATGTAAAATATGGTAGTAGTGTGATGCTTGCTATAGCAGATTATGGTCACTATAAAGCTAATAGAGGTGGGTACCATGTTAAAGTGACTAGATCGTGTGAATATATCAATGGCGAAAAACTGTATGTGTATTTGGGTGATGAGCCACCTAAAGATTTGCATGGTGTGGGAACTAATGATTTCAAAGTGGTAGGGGTGAGAGAAAGAGTAAACGGAAAAGATGAGTACACCATATTAGATGTAATAAGCGGAAAACACTTTCAGAACGAAGAATCTAAGAAGATATATTTTGGTATTGATGTAAGCAACGTAGAGAAAGATGACATTACGGACAAAAGCAAATATTACGAAAACAATAAGTATAGTGTAACTTTATTTGTTAAAAGAAAAATTAATGATTTTATTTCATCGAATGTAAACGGGATATTTAAATTTATAAAAGAAGAAGTAATTGGGGACAGCGTTAAAGATTCATACAAAGGATATGCAAGAGGTCTTCTTCAAGGAGTAAGAGCTTTGCTTACTCTATACGTGATATTTACTGTTGTTGGCTATATGCTTGGAACAATACAGCTAAGTAAATTTGATTTCATTGTAAGAATGTTCAAGATAGCATTTATAGCTTTTGCCTTTAGCGATAGAAGCTGGGAACTCTTTGGTACAACTTTATCCAGACTTTTTGTAGATGGTAGTACTTATTTAGTTGATAGCTTTTCTGGCTATATAGGGGAAGGGGGGAGAAAATTTGCATTCTTAGACTTAACAGCAGGAGTATTATTCACAGGAGAAACATGGCTGAAGTTTTTATCATTAATGCTCTCTGGTCCTTTTGGTTTTATTGCTTTTTTGGTAATACTCTACGCTACTTTTATGTTCTTAAAATGCATTATTAGCGCTACATTGAAATATGTAATATCTACTGTTTTAGTAGCGTTTTTATTGTCGTTAACACCTTTGTTTATCGTGTTTATTTTATTTCAACAGACTAAGTCCTTGTTTGATAACTGGATAAAAACACTGGCTCATGTTGCAGTACAACCAGTCATTATATTTTCATCCCTGTCCCTCTTAAACCAATTGATGTATTCAGTTTTATACAATCTCACGAATTTTTCTGCATGCTATCAATGTTTAATTAGTATCAATTTCTTATCATATGATTTCTGTCTCATGAAATCAATACTACCTCTTGGATATGGCCCTAGCACTAGCGTTGATGTTGCACTCAGTACCGGAGAAAGAACTGGCGGGCACTTTGCAGCATTACCTATAGATCTAGTCCAGGCACTAATATACTTCATTATTGCCAAAGCAATGGAAGCTTTCGTTGATGTATCAGAAGCTATGGCACAAGCAATATTCGGTTCTGGTTGGGGAGTTGCTGGCAGTGTTGGTCAAGTTGCCACAAGCGCATCACAATCTATACTGTCGGCTGTTGGCCTTGATAATAAGACCCAAGGTATGATACAGAACATTAGGCAACAAGTGGGTAAAGATCGGACGGAAGTTGACGTGAAGGATAATTCCATGAGCCCTAAATCTAAAATACCAGAACAATCAGGTAAGCAAGAAGGTCCTGATAAAAAGGAGAAGGGGAGCTCTCAACCTGAAGCACCAAAACAATCAGGTAAGCAAAAAAATCCTGATGAAACAATAAGAAGTGATCCTAGTGATAAAGCTAAAAACAAGGAAGGAAATGAAGAGGGGTAAGATATGAATGATGTTATGGAGTAACTAATTAAAAAGATATTTTAAGTAAAGTTTTAGAAATTTATTTCTATATTTGGAAAAAGTTTAGATATGCAATCACGCTTAGGCAAATGTTGGTTTAGGGTATTACTTCTTGCAGCTTACGTGCTGATCATAGGTTGTAGTAAGAACGATATGCCTTTTCCAAGGTGCATATCTGCTGACTATTTCGGTCCTAAACCTATTGCAGTAAGCGCTCATTTTTCAAGCGACCACGGTGCTTTTATTCCAGAAGATGGAGAAGTTGTTGATCCTGAAACTGGAGAAATTAATTATGGTTTCCACCATAACCAGGTGGTGAAGTGGAAAGATACTGGATTAGAAACCAATGGAGATAGCTTAATAGTGCGAGTTAATGGTGCATGGACATCTTGGAGTAATAATAACAAGAAGGAATCTAAAAAAGGCAGTTATACCTTACAAAGCTTGGAGCAGTTAAAATATGCAACTAAATTTGAAGGCAAGTCAGGTGATAATAGTCTACCTGACTTTCACTTAGTTTGTAATGATTACAAACCTAGCATACAAAAATTTTCAAGTAAGCCTAATGCAAGTTGCACTGTAAATTGCAAGTGCATTAATGAAGATGATAGCGCAAATACAGTATCACGTGGTGCTCCATGTTGGTTTACCAATGGTCATGGTGCTTATCTTTTATTTCAAAGGCCTGATGACGATAGTCCTAACAAAGATTTGAAATCTATGCGTAATCCTGAATCTCTCACTGTACATCTAGGTTACAACTCCGTGGCAGAAGATGGAAGCGGTCTTTTTACTTTAGACAGAAATAGCACTAGATTAAAAGACAGAAATTGTAATACGGTGAAGTTAGAAAAAGGATGGAAAATATATGTAAAAATATTAGATAGATATTACTTAGATAATGTAGGTGGCTACTCCTTTGATTTTTTGGGTGGAGTGCAGCAGCCAAGTAACTCCGGATTTTTTGATTATATTTATCACTACCTAAAATGTGTGTTATTAATCAACAAGAATTGTGAAAAACATTTTGACAGTAACGACCCTGCAGCTGCACAAGCTATGTTTCAAAACATAGCTGAAAAAAGTACGAGCTTTCACAATTTTGTTCTTTCCTTGCTTGTTCTATTTGTAATGATTTCATCGCTTCTTTATCTTTTTGGCATGATACGAGAAACTAAGCATGATATGCTCATCAGAATGATGAAAATCACTCTAGTAATAGTGCTTATATCTCCTGGAAGTTTTAGATTTTTCTATGATCATTTTCTCGTTTTATTCATCAAAGGCCTTGAACAATTGATAAGCATAATTACTAATTTTGCTCCCAACATGAACAACGGAAGTATTGCTCAAGGAGATGAAGCTAAGTTGTTTAGCTTCATGGAGGACATGTTCAATAAGTTTTTTGCTTATTCTGTTTGGAAAAAGTTTGCAGCGTTTTTACATTACCAAATGTGGGCAAGCCTCCTTATGATACCAGCAATTTTCATAGGAATTGTTTTATATCTTCTGCTATGTTTATATGCTTACATAATATTTCTCTCTGGCTTTATGGGTATAGCTTTTCTTATAGCTATCATGCCATTGTTCCTGATCTCTATTTTATTTTCACCGCTGAAAAGTCTGTTTGATGGGTGGATAAAATTCTGTATTAGTTTTTGCTTGCAATCGATCATGATATTTACTCTGCTGTCATTGCTGGCTGCAATTATAATGAACACCTTTTATAGGCAATTAGGTTTTACTGTATGCTACAATAAATGGTTTGAGGTAAGGTTATGTGCTCCAAAATCGGTGTTTGGTGGTTTTTGTATCATTGATAAGCAGTACTTTGGTTGGACCCCAGGGCAAATTTTTGTACCTTACACTATCGGAGAAGCTTCTCCACTTAACATAGATAAAAGCATAGAAGGCATAGAAAAGATAAGCAGAGAAGATGGTACAATAAAGTTTACTGGAGGCGCTGGATATATCCCTCTTCCACCGGATTATATTGAAAAAGGTTTTCGTTATATAGATTACCCTTTCTTTAATCCAATTCCTGGCACTAAAAATAATCCAGCAGACCATTATATAGCAGAGAGTGATATGGTAGTAGATAATAGCTGTAGTGCGAAAGATTTAGTGCGTTTAACAAATAGTTTATCCCATGCGTCAGAAAAGGCTGATATCCTATTGTTAATCAACAACATAGACAAAAAGATGGGTAGTATGGATAGTGAAATAACAAAGCACTACTGTCAATCTACACAAGATGTAACCGAATGCAACAATTATCGAAAGATGATAAATGATTATAAAAAAGGTATCATAGGACCAGATCTGAAAAGAGAGATAAAGTCTTTAGTGCAGAAAGTAGTAGAACGACGGGGTTGTAGAGTACTGAAACTTCATGATTTATATAAGGATCCCAACAGTGAATACTGCCAGAAATGTAAAGATTGTGAGAATTGCAAAAATTATCAAGATAATAGCGATTACCAAAGGGTGCAAGATATACAGAGAGGTTATTTAATCAATGCAGGGGAAATCTTTGTATTATTCTTGCTTTCATTTTTAATGTTCTCCCTGCGCGAGCTCGTACAACAAATGGGCTCAAGTATTGCCGGTGGTGGATACAGCGTTTACAATATATCTAGAATGTATGAAGGAGGTGGTATATTATCTCAGATCCCGTTACCTAAATTTTTTGAAAAGATTGGTGTAACTAATTTAATGGGGTTAATTTCTCTACCTAAGCATCTGTTGCAAGGTGCTATTGGTGGAGGACTTGAGTCTCTAGGTCAATTTGCTACTGGGCTACCTAATCAATTAGCTGGAGGTGCAGCTAATCTAGTGGGCAGGATACCAGGAGTTGGAGGTGTGCTAAAACATGCTATTAATGTGCCACGTAAATTTGTAAGTGCCACTATTGAAGCAACAAAATTTCTAACTTCGCCTAAAAATGATGTTGATAAGCTTGAAGAAAAAATTTACAGAGCATTTGGAGTTGATAAAGAAGATATTGCACATAGAAGGATTAACAGATATTTGGAATATTATAAAGGATACGTGGGATCACACTTGGGCTATACGATAGAAGATGCTATGAAGTTTACTTGGAAGCATGGCCTTGATTCCGTAGGGAAGCATGGCTATGATCATAACCTACTCTATAGGGCGAAAGAATATAGACGGGAATTCCTTGAAAGGCTTCATGATTATACCATTGGGCGTAAGAGAGAACCAGAGAGATATAAGGATGAGGGTAGTAACAATCAATCAAGTGTGCCAGATCCAAAACAAGGCGAGAGCCAACCAAATGAATCAATAAAAAGAGGTGTACCGAATGAGCCAAGAAAAAGAAGAGGGGATGAGGGCAACAATGAAGAATGATAAAAAAAATTTCGAAGGTCTTGGTTACTATAAATTGCAACAAGACGATAATGGCAATATAAAGTTAAATGACTATGATGACATCTTGAATGCGCGCAGAGCAAGAGTGGATCTATTATTAGATAATACATTGCCAGATAACAACATCGACTTCGTTAAATTGAATAAAGCTTTGAGTGAGAAATTTATAGATAATCATGAGTTGTTATCCGAATTTGATAAGGAAGATAAAGAAATTGCGCAAGAAGAACTTAAGGTGTTTAGTATTTTAGAAAGCCTTGAAGACCTTGAAAACGTGAAAAGTGAAGATTTATTAGAGGTTAGCTTATTACTATCGGATCTTAGCTTTATAGAGAGAAATGTTGTACTGAATACCGATCAGAATTCTGATCTCGCAAAGTTTAAAAGTCTATTTATTGAAAAAAAATCATCTGGTAAAGAATATAGTGATGAAGAATGTAAAGATTTCCTTGATGATATAGATAGAATCAATACTATAATTAAGTTAGAGTTAGAAAGCAGAATTGAAAGGATGAATCACGATGAAAAAAATGATTATGGTGATTTACAAGATGAGATTGGTCAAGAAATGAATGCAGCAGATAAATCAAAGAAAAACAATTAATTTTCTCGCAAGTGATTCTGATAACTTTTCCCTATTAAACTGCTAAAGCCATATTGACATTGATCATATAATATTAAATAATTAGTTACTTTGGAGGTTATTTAGTATGCTGCGTATTATTGCGGGAAAATATCGCGGAAGAAAAATAGCCACAGGTAAGCATTTAGCTGCACGACCAACTATGAGTGTTGTCCGAGAAGCAATATTTAGTATACTTTCCTCAAGAAAACCTATTTATAACTTGAATGTACTTGATTTATTCTGCGGAAGTGGCTCTTTTTCATTTGAAGCGCTTTCTCGCGGCGTTAAGCATGCATTCATGGTGGATTCAGATTATTACAATTTGCAACTGCCTAAAAAAACAGCAGAAGATTTTGGAATTACGGACAATGTCACGCTAATTTGTTGCAGTGCTAACAAATTGCCACAACCTATCTCAAAATGCGACATAGTTTTTACAGACCCGCCTTACAATAGCAATCTGGTTGAATCAACTTTAGATGGATTAGCTCACTCAGGCTGGTTAAGTAATGATGCATTGATAATTCTAGAGATTAGAAAAAATGAAGGTTTTGAGTGCAATAAAAACTTCAGTATAATCTTGGAACGTACCTACGGTATAGCAAGAATAATTTTTCTTTCTCTATTAACTTAAACTTGCATATACCTTTCATTGATGGGTTTCAGTTCTATTTCTGTCAATTTTCCAAAGAAACCACTTTTTCTGTACTTCTCTAGATCAAAATTTTTATTAAATTCATAGTCTATTAAATATTCACGTGCTTCTTCAATAAATTTATTTTCTTTTTCTTCATACTTTTTTATACTACCGTTATCTTCATGATAAACTAAATGTTCTTTGTGATCAGCATGAATATTTTTGTTCTTACACTCCGTGTTTCGAGGATCGTGTTCAAGTACTATATTCCATCTAAACCGTTCAGATGTGGATGAATCTGGAAGTTTACCAACGAGTTGTGCTTCCTGTGGAATTACAGTATCACCTTTTCTACCAACAATCAATACAGGACATTTTGTATTCTCTATAATCTCTCGTGAATTAAATTCCAATCCGCAACGACTAAACCAAAAATTCAAGAATTTTGCAGGAAGCCATCTCATGAAAGAATTCCCTATCCCATGAGGAAAGTTATTAGTTGCATCTTTAAGTGAGCTATAAGAGTTACTATGAATTAGCGTTAAATAAATCCCTTGTTTTTCAAATCTCCTTAAAACTTCTGCTGCAATTCCTCCTCCAAGAGAGTTAGTATCCAAAATTATATCGTTCGGATGCACACCTTTTACAAGTAACATGTTTACCATTGCCATTCCAGCTTGAACCAATTTTTCACCGTTTGTTAGAAATTCATATAGCGCTACAATTTTCTTTCTTTCCAAGAGGAACTCTACAATATCTTCTATATCTTTATTTTCTCCTAACTCTTGATCGTGAGCTTCTGCATCCATTTCCTTATCGTCACCTACAAGTTCTTTTTTGTAACGCTTTATCCACTCAGGGCTGACTTCATTTTCCAAAAAGCTTTTGATTCTATGTACAACGAACCTTTTCTTAACAAAGTCAAAAAGCATCCATAGGCAAAATACGATAAAACATATGGTAGCCAAAATTGATAGAACTACTGATGCAAAAGCTAATCCTGTAAGTACCTTTTTTGATTTTTGATTCTGGTATGCCAAGTATAACGATACAATAGAAGCAGTGGACAATATAGCAAAACATAACCATAGTGATACTATTCTCCTATTGAATTTTTTTCCTTCGGCATTTAATTCTTTTTGAAAGAATTCTGGATTAACAATTCTAGAGAAATAGGGATAGTCAAAATAATGCTTAACTAACTTACTTTCTTGCCCATTAGGTGCACCTTTACCAAGTGCATTAACCTTAATACACCCAAGTACTCCAAAAAAGTTTATTATATGTTTCGTATTTTCTTTTGGTTTTATATTACCATTGGTACGATAAATAACTTTCATTTTATTGTTAATAAATATTAAGCTATTTTAACATAAAGATCAAAAAAACCAAGAGAATATAAATATGAATAACCAGTATGATGAAAAGCTTATAAGAAATTTCCTATGATTCCTTTTAAGCGAGTTTTGAATTTTTGAAATGTCATGACATTGTTGATACGGTTATCAAGAAACGATAAAGTATCTACAAAATCTTCTGAATAATCATTGATAAAAAAAAGTATCGTACTTAAGTACACTCCAGCTAATATTGCTCTTTTTGTATAGTAGTTAAAATCTGTTGATTGATCATGAATGCCATACCAAATCGCACTAATAGTTCTGTATAAAAGTTTACTAGCAAAATATGTATTTTTTGGTGATACGGAGAATGATAAAACATTTTTTAAAAGTTCTCTATAATTCGGTAGCTTAGCGTAGTTTGAAAGGCGTATTTGAATAGCTAACTTTACTCGCTCTCGCACTTTCATATCTTCTAAATTGGAATTTCTTAGTTCAGCTTCCATTGAGCTATTTAAGTCCTCTGCTATGTGCTCCAAAGCGCCATATATTCCATTCTGAAATTTGCAAAAGCTATTAGCTAGATTAAGGTCAGTGCACACCTTTAATAGGGTTTCATCGCTTATCCCTTCAAATGGAATAACCCTAATTAGCTTATCTATTATTAACTTTTGTTCCACGCAACATTATACTAAACAGCATGTGTGATTGTACCTGAGATTTTCAAACATTCTACAAAATGCTTCACCACGTTCCTCGAAATTTTTCCATTGATCAAAAGAAGCACACGCGGGAGAAAGTAATATTGTTACTTCTTCTGTGCTATTTAAGGCCTCTTCAAAAGCCAATCTGAATGCATCTTCTAGATTGCAACATTTAACATAATCTACTTTATTCTCCATAACATTTGCAAAAGCTTCGGTTGATTCTCCAATAAGAAAAGCTTTTCTAACCCTTGTAAAATGCTTGCTTAATGATTCTATTCCACCTTTTTTGCTTCTTCCACCAACGATCCAATTTATGTTTTCATAAGATAAGATCGCCTTTTCGCTCGATTTTGCATTAGTTGCTTTGCTATCGTTCACGAAAAACACATTTCTTATTTTGCCAAGCAGTTCATTCCTATGCCTCAGTCCTGAAAAGGACTTGATTCCATTGATAATAGTGTTGCTATCTACTCCAAGTACCTTACATACGGCATATGTGGCTGCTATGTTTTCTGCGTTGGATATTAGGTTTATTTTCACGTCGCTTACTGATAAGCTATGATTCTCTAGTTTTAACAAGATCTTCTGAATCCCAGTGCCCCTTTTGTCATCCGAGTAGCTGACACTGGGATCCAGATAATTTCGATCTATACCAGTAATCTGTTCACTATAATCAAGCAAATTGTTACCTGCCAATGATATTAGATCTCTTGCACCACCCTCTGTCATCTGAGTAGTTGGCAATGGTTTTTCTTTTCTGGATTCCAGCGTCACGCGCTGGAATGACATCGGGGAATATGTTACTGAGATTGGAATTTTGTTTCCAGTGAATTTGTTGAATATGTCAGCAGTAATCTCATTGTCACATCCTATTACGGCAACCTCACTACCGTTTATCAGTTTTAATTTAGTTGCTATGTAGTTCTCCATACTTCCATGCCTATCTATGTGATCTGGTGTAATATTGAGCAGTGCTGAAATGTCCACGTTAATTTCATTCATCAACTCCAATTGAAAAGAAGAAAATTCAATTACATAAATTTCTGCATCTCTTTCTAGATCCAAAACAGGAACGCCTAAATTTCCACCAATAGCTACTTTTTTCCCTGCAGATTTTAATATGTGCCCTATTAGTGATGTAGTGGTTGATTTACCATTTGTTCCTGTGACGCCTATTACCTTCTGGTTCGTAGTTTTAGCTTCAAGAAATAGCTCAATGTCTGATTTTATTTTGCAATCAAATCTCCTTGCAAGTTTTACTATCCAATGTGGCTCTGTTGGCACTCCAGGGCTTAAAACCAATGCACTGATCTCATGCCAATTGTATTCCTTGGGATGAATAAAATTACATTTTTTATACATCATTTTTGTATTTGCTATTTGCTCTTCATGATCATCCCATGCATATATTCTTGCACCACTCTTTATTAGAGCGTTAATGGCGGATAAACCAGTTTTACCAAGACCAAAAACCGCGACGTTTTGATTTTTGTATTTGTTTAGTTGCACTGCTAGATAACTTATGCGAACCATTTTATAAAGATATCATACAAACTACAACAGACTTCTTGCATAGGTAACAACTGTCATTAAGTAGAAACGAAAAACTTACTTGACAAGCTCCGCCAGCCCACTTATTATGATAATAAGGGTGTTTATGACTCAAAACTTGTTTTTGACCTGCAGGCTCAATGACAAAATTCAGTAAAAAACTCAGGGTATTTATTGGCGGATTACATAAAATTATAGCGGCTGCATGTCTTTTTTATTTTTTCTACATTCAGCCAAATCGCGCTTAAACTAAGCGTCAGCACATTATTACAGCGCCACTTACAGTAATATAGAGTCAAAACTCGCACCACGGGGCTTCTTTTGCCTTTTTTTTCATTTGGTAAATTTCTCAAACATTTATAGCTAAACGGCAACCGTCATCCCTGTAAAGGTCAAGTATCCCGCTGCGTGTTAGCGGATGAGATACCGGGAATGAATCGCGGTATGACGGTTAAGCAATTCGTCATCCCGCTACTTGTTAGCGGGATCTCTTGTTAGCGGATGAGATACCGTGAATAAATCACGGTATGACGGTCTGCGGCGGAATGACGGTTCGCGGCGGTATGACGGTTAAGCAATTCGTCATCCCGCCGCTTGTTAGCGGGATCTATGCTAAAGGAGGTACTTGGATAACAAGAAATAGGCACTGGAATTGCAAAGAGTTTGCAAATATTAGTTATTACCTGTAGTATATAGAGAAATTAGTAAGGATTTTAATAGGAATAATATGCCATCTGTTACTTTTGTTTTACCTGATGGGAGTAAGAAAAGCTATGAAGCTGCAGAGGGAGAAACTCTGCTTAATTTAGCCCACAGAAGCGATCCAGATCTGCTTGAAGGTGCATGTGAAGGTTCTCTTGCTTGCTCTACATGCCACGTGATTGTTGATCCAGAATTTTATGATGCTGTAGAAACACATAACCCCATATCTGATGAGGAAAACGATATGTTAGATCTAGCCTTCGGCTTAACAGAGACATCAAGACTTGGATGCCAAATAAAAATCACAAAAGATATCGACGGTTTGTGTGTAACCATACCAAGGGGTACAAGAAATATATCATTGGATAAACAGGGGAATAATTAGCTATGCGTAAGATTTTTATCTATATTATCATCTCTTTACTTTTGTTTATTCCTGTAGCGTATAGTGGTTTTTGGTATTTTTCTGCATGTAAGGTAAAAAATCTTTTAGCTGAAACAATACTATACATTAACGACGAAAAGTTTGATATTTCACATGACTTCAGTGGACTTCTTTTTAACCTAATTTTCCGTGTGACAAACCCAAAATTTTCCAATGAGCAATTAACCATCTCATCTGATGCTTTATTGATAAAAAATAGATTGTTTGATAAATCAGTATATATCTACATACCAAGCAATGAAGTCAATATTGTTGTTCATGGTGATGAGAAAAAGAATATAAAATGCCACACAAACGATAGCAGCCACTTTGTTGTTAGACTAAATGATTTACCATCTTCATTGCGATTCAATAGAAATAGTACCGTAATAGACTATATAGATACACTTCGTTACGAAGATTATGGATTAAAATGTGATGTTTCAGAAAATCAGCAAAGTGTTATAACTGAAGTGAATGATAAAAGTAATTACATTCAATTTCACCTCGATAAAGAACCAAGTGGAAATACTAAACTAGGATTTGATTTTTATACTTATCGGTATAAAAATACTGCAAGTCCTGAAAATTACCTTAGTATCGACACTAAATTTGATTACGAATTTGTAAACCACATCTCAGCTTCCAGAGTTAATTTCAACATAGAGAAATTTTTAATTCAAAGTAATAATTTTTCTCTTGCTGCAGATGGTGGAGTGCAAAATTATAATTTGGTTACGTCTTCATTTAAAGACAAAATCAACGTGGCTATATCAAATTATAAAGAATTAATCTCGTTTATGATTGGTGACTCAAAAACTTCAGATGCGTTTGAAAAATTAATGTCTTTCTTATCAGAAAAAACAACTGATGACAGCGTTCAATTTTCAATAAAGTACGATGATGATGTAGGGTCAAGCTTTATTGGAAAGTTATCCATCACTGATTTTATGAACCAACTCAGTAAAATAACCCAATTAACCAAGGATGAGAGCAGTAGTTAGTTTACTTTTCATATTGATATTTCACTCAGGCGTAAACGCTTTTACTCTGGATAATAAACTCAGAGATAAAAGCATGGAAAAACGAGCAACCAGTTTATTTGAAATAATAAGGTGTCCAATATGTTCTGGCGAATCATTGTCTGAATCTGGATCTCAGATCGCGTATGATATGCGAGAAGCAATTCGTAAAAAAATCAATGATGGATACACAGATGAAGAGATAATCTCAGAGTTAAAAAATTCTTACGGCAATTCAATTATAACTACCCCACCTAGCACTTACATCTTGTGGTTTATTCCACTTACAACTCTGCTTATTGGGTGTTTTTTAATACGAAAGTATATCAGTATGTCCAGTATATTTAAACCTTTTATGTAATGTAACCGTTCACAGATTTCCACTTAATTCTTCAATCTCACTAATAGAAAGGCCAGTACACTTGACAATAGTGTTGACATCAACATTATTAGCCAGCATTGCTTTTGCGACTTCAATTTTTCCTTTCTCTATACCTTTTTCTATACCTTTCTCTTCAGCAAGATCAAGCCTGTATTCAAGAATGGCTTCTTCTTTGCGTAGATCCATTATTCTTTCTTCGTAAGCTACTAAATCTTTTTCGTTCCAACGAAACTTATCTAACTCATCATATGCTAGCTTTATTATTGGTGCCTTTTCTGCAATTTTCTTTAGATCTTCATCTGTCGTTTCTTCAGCATATTTAAAGAAAAATAACCAACGATCTACTATGCTTTCTAGCTGTTCTACTTTGCTTTTTGTAAATTTAGGTAACTCAATAAAGACAAATTGAAAATCTTTTAAGTAATGGCCGTTGGTTTTTATATCACGTATATTATGAGTAGAGATATAACCAACTTCTTCAGGAAGTAAGTTACAATTGGAAATAGCAATAAAGAAGACTTTCTTTAAATCAATGTAGTTGCCAGATTTATCTAATTGTCTTGAGTAAGCCTTAGCAGCATATAGTTGAGCGCGTTTCTCAAAACCTTTATCACGAGCCAGTTGCATCTCAATCACAAACCTATTACCAATAGAATCCTTGCAGAGAACATCAACAATACTTTGTTTATCAGAGGCAATTTCGGGATCCATGATAGTACTTAAGAATTCTACTTCTTGTATTGCACTTGCCTCAGCAAATCCTAAAATATCGTTCAAAAAGTGAATAAGGATATTCTTATTTTTTTCCGTTCCAAAGATTTTTTTGAAACACAAATCATTGCGAGGATCGAGAAATTTTGAAAGAGCCATAATGCTTGGAAAATATTAACAATTATACACTACTATTAACAATTATTCAACTATATTTTTGAAGATAGCTAGTTTCTGTATTTACTTTAAATTGAAGAAAGCTCAAATGAAAGATCGTGTTTTTCACAGAATGCAGTCTGGTTACTATATAATTTTTTGATTTTCACTTTTCTTTTAACCTTGCAATGATATTTTCTTTGCCGATAAAAATTAATAATTTAGCAAGTTCTGGGCCTGTTTCTGTTCCTGTTAAAGCTGAACGCAACTGCATAAATAAGTCTTTTGCCTTTATATCCACTGTCTGTCGAATAGCTTTTACCCACCCTGATAATGTATTTTCGTTACAATCGCCTTGAGGCAATGCATTGAACGCAATTTTTATAAGCTCCTTATCAAAAATCACAGGCTCTATATCAGATTTGCATATTTTCCACCACTTGGCCACCTCAGAAAACTTTTCTATATTGTTCCTTATAAAATACCAAAACTCTGAGGAGTCCACTCCAATTTGATTTAAACGGTCTTGCACCATTTCAAATGGCATTTGTTGCAGCACTTTGCTATTTAGCTTGTATACTTCACTCAAGCTGAATTGTACAGATGCTGAGCTAAATTTTTTAATGTCAAATGAGTCAATCAAAGATTGCATACAGGTGCAAGCTTCAATTGGATTGGATGTTCCGAGCTTCACTAAATAACTAACTAGCGCCATTGGTTCAGTCTCATCTTCTCTTATGGACTTGATATCCAGCCCGCCTTTCCGTTTCGATATCTTGCTATCATCAAAATGTAGTAGAGAAAGGTGAGCAAATATAGGAATTTTCGCTTTTAATGCTTTAATCATTTGGATTTGCACTGCGGTATTAGTTACATGATCTTCCCCACGTACAACATGGGTTACATTAAAGTCAACGTCATCAATAACAGAAGGTAGCATGTATGTGTAAATCCCATCTTCTCTTTTTACCACAGGGTCACTGACGCTACTGGTTGCAATATTTATTTCACCTTTAACTTCATCATTCCATTTAACAACTTCATTTCTATCTAACTTAAATCTAAAATGTGGCTTTCGTCCTTCTTGCTCATAATGGATTTTCTCTTGCTCAGTTAGAAGCAATGCACTTCTGTCATAAATAGGAGGAAATCCTTGTTTTAATTGCAACTTTCGTTTAATTTCTA
The DNA here is from genome assembly GCF_000949405.1 of Vollenhovia emeryi. Classification (NCBI taxonomy): domain Eukaryota; kingdom Metazoa; phylum Arthropoda; class Insecta; order Hymenoptera; family Formicidae; genus Vollenhovia; species Vollenhovia emeryi. Next base: position 41,654 of record NW_011966954.1, on the reverse strand, counting down.
ACTCTTCTCTTGTTTCATAGCATGCATAAATATGCCCTTCTTTTATTAATTGCAAGAACACCTCGTTATAGCGCTCAAAGCGCTCTGATTGCTTAAAACTTGCATCCCAATCGATACCAATCCATTTTAGGTCTTCTATGATATTATTTATATATTTGACATCTGAACGCTGAAGGTCAGTATCATCAAAACGGAGTAAAAATTTTCCATTTTGATTACGTGTGTACATCCAACAAACCAAGGCAGTTCGTACGTTTCCTACGTGGAGGTAGCCAGTTGGGCTTGGAGCGAATCTTGTTAGCATTTAAATAGCAATATTGTAAAATAATAACTTATTTACTCTAATTTATTTTAATTTTATATAAATGTACGGCTAAAGCAAGTGAGATCTGCTAATACAATTGAGCAAGAGAAGAATAAGTATGGCTATAGCATTGTGGTACCTTTGATATTTGATGGATTAAGACCATATGATAAATTCAAGAAAATTCACAACTTGACGACAAATGCTAATGCAGCATTATATTGATATCATGACTAACTTAGAAAAGATGAGAGAAAAACTGCAAGATCAAATAAATTATCATAATGTTTTGTATCACCAAAAAAATAAGCCAGAAATAAGTGATGCTGAATATGATGAACTGAAGAAAAAGTTAGCTGAAATAGAGGCACAATTTCCAGAAATTTATGCAACACAAGATAGTGTTGGTGCTCCACCTGATGAGAGGTTTTCTAAGGTGGAACATCAAGAACCTATGCTTTCTCTTGAGAATGCTTATGATGAACAAGGTGTAGAGAAATTTTTGTCTAAAATAAAGAGGTTTTTAATTGAGGACAAAATAGAGATATTATGTGAACCAAAAATTGATGGGTTGTCGTTTTCTGCAATTTATGAGGATGGAAGATTTGTTAAAGCTGCAACTCGAGGTGACGGTTTTTTAGGGGAAGATGTCACTCACAATGTTGCAACAATAAAAGGCTTTCCTAAGTTTTTGCAAGGTGTGCAAGGAAGACTAGAAGTAAGAGGTGAAATATACATCAGTAACAGCGACTTTTTAAAGTTAAATGAAAACAATGAATTTGCCAATCCTCGAAATGCAGCTGCTGGTTCTCTAAAGCAATTGGATGCAAACATTACAGCAAGTAGACCACTTAGATATTTTGCTTATTCTTTAATTGGTGGAGCAGAGAAAAGTCAAAGTGAAATACTAAATAAGCTTGAGGCACTTGGTTTTTGCGTAAATGAGCATCAGTCCTTAACGAGTAGTTTGGATGGAATGCTGAAGTTCTATAACGAGGTCTATAGTTGTCGCTATAACTTGGATTATGATATTGATGGAATAGTCTATAAAGTAAATGATTTGGTACTACAAAATCGTCTAGGGAATACTCACAAAGCACCGCGCTCAGCACTTGCATACAAGTTTTCTGCGGTTTATGCAAAAACAAAGTTAAATAAGATATTTATACAGGTGGGCAGAACAGGGATTTTAACTCCAGTTGCAGATTTAGTGCCAGTCAATATTGGTGGGGTGCTAGTTAGTAGAGCAAGTCTGCATAACCAAGATGAGATAAAACGTAAAGACATAAGAGAGGGAGATATTGTAACAATCAAAAGGGCAGGAGATGTAATTCCCCAGATCATTGAAGTGAACAGGGATTCTCGTCTTCCAAATACACCTGAATTTGTGTTTCCTGGAGTATGCCCTGAATGTGGTAGTAAAGTACGTCAGGTTGAGGGAGAAGCGGCAGTAAGATGTCCTGAGGAATTTGCCTGTAAAGCTCAAATAATAGAAAAACTAAAGCATTTTGTATCGAAAGATGCATTTGACATTGTTGGCCTTGGTGATAAGCAGATAGAGTTTTTTTACGACCTTGGTCTGATAAAACAAATCCATGATATTTTTACTTTAGAAGAAAAATTGGATGAATTTAATCTGGAAGAACAGTCTGGCTGGGGCGAGAAATCTATAGCTAATTTGTTAAATTCTATACAAAGCAGAAGGGTAATAACTCTAGATAGGTTTATATTTTCTTTAGGTATTAGATTTATTGGCCAAGTTGCAGCAGAATTGCTTGCAGATTACTATGTTTCTTATGATAATTGGTATAATTCGATGATTGAACTGTCATCAGATAATACTGAGCTAGTAGGTATAGACGGCATAGGAAAAAAAGGGGCTGAATCTTTGGAATCATTTTTTTCTAAGGAACATAACATCAAAATGTTAAATGATCTTACTGCTTGTCTTCAAATTCTTCCTGTGAGCCCCAACTCTAGTGACTCTGTTCTAAATAATAAAATTATAGTGTTTACTGGTAAGCTACTTGCTATGAGTAGAGGAGAGGCAAAAGTAAGAGCCAAAACTCTAGGAGTAAAGGTCAGCTCACATCTTTCTGCTAAAACTGACTACCTAATTGCAGGAGAAAAACCAGGATCCAAATATAAAAAGGCAGTGGAATTAGGTGTAGAAATTTTAGATGAAGAGCAGTGGCATAAAGTGATAAGTTTGGGGGTGTTCAAATGACACTTGGATTGTATATTAAATCAAAGTTGCAAGACTATTTAGAGAGTAGCCAATTCTTTCCATCCAAGAATCATTTTATTGGCTTGCCTCAATTTTTCAATAGATGGCAAGTCTTCTGTGCTGAGTGGTAGGCGGACAGTTTGATATTCTATAAGACCAATATCATGCAAAAGTGCTTTAGTGGGTATTGGGTTGCTGGCAATAAATAGAGCTTTGCAAGCTTGTTGCCAGATATCTGTTGAACTTTTCATGTCATTTCCTGTTATTTGAGGAGTTGTTTTTTTTCTAGTTACGTGCTGGAATGACAGTAGGCATTGCTTAACATATTCATGTGCTACATGTGGCCAAACATTGGAAGCAACGGAAACCAGACCAGCCGCACCATAAGCGGCCATATCAGATATCATATTATCATCTCCGCAAAAGACCTCAATATTTGGAGCAACTTTCTTATACTGAGCTAAAGTATCAATGGTGCCACTTGAATCTTTGATAGCCCAAAATTTTTCGTGGCTGGATAAGTTGCGTACAGTTTCGGCGTGAAGACTCACTCCTGCTCTCGATGGAATATTGTAAAACATAGCCGGCACATGTGCTTTTTCAAGTAGCTTTTCAAACCATAAAGTCTGCCCCATGATTCCAGGCTTTGCATAAATTGGAGTTGTCATTAGATAGCCGTGAATAAGCATACCCCTGCAAAAATCAAGCCATTCAAGAGTCTGATATAGACTCACCCCTGGTACACCAATTATAATTTTCGTACTTAATTTTAGCTTACATACAAATTCAACTAATGTACGCTTTTCAGAATCAGTAAGCGATAGGCTTTCACCTGTGCTACCTAGCAACACTACACCATTTTCAGCTTCAGCTTGTATTGTAAGTAAACGCTGCAAACTGCTATAATCTATGCTATCCCCATTGTAATTAAAGGGAGTAACACAAGCAGTCCATAAAAATGTAGATTTCAATTTAAATTGTTAAAATGGTATTTCATCGTCGATTAGTTCATCCTTTATATCGTTGTCAAAACTTTCGTGCTTATTTTTTTGTTCTGTTTCATTTTGCTTGTATTCACTTGGCTTGTAATCGGAATTTGGTCGCGAATCCAAGAGAGTAAGAGCGCTATTAAAATTATATAGAACCACCTCTGTTGTGTATCTTTCACTACCGTTTTGGTCAGTCCATTTTCTAGTTCTCAAAGAACCTTCAACATAAACTTTACTGCCTTTGCGTGCAAAATCTTTGACGATTTTTACTAATCCTTCACTAAAAATTATAATATTATGCCATTCTGTCTTTTCAGAGCGCATACCGGAAAGTTTGTCAGTCCAACTTTCAGACGTGGCTATTGAAAAACTTGCCATCTCTTTTCCATTTTGTGTAGTCCTAATTTCAGGATCTTTTCCTAAATTACCAACTAATATGACTTTGTTTATGGTACCACCAGACATAATTATGCTCTAAATAAATCCCTTTATTATCTTATGTGAAAGTACTATTGTCAAATTTAATTAAAAGTGCGCTTGGAGGGATTCGAACCCACGGCCTTTGCCTCCGGAGGGCAACGCTCTATCCAACTGAGCTACAAGCGCATATATAGCTACCCACCCGCGGTACCTATGTTGAGATCCCGCTAACGAGCAGCGGGATGACGGTTGTCGGTAAACCTAAGTCACTTTGGCTATGTACTAAATTATTTAATAGATAAGCTATCCAAGTCAAATTTTTGTTTTGGATAAAGCGTAAACATAACACTCCCCTGTCCAAGATATACATTTTGAGAATCATTCGCATGCTTTTTTATTGCTTTTTGATCTACGGCCCATACAAAAGTCACACAATTTTCAGTGACTGAGTGCACCTTTAAGTCCTTAGTATTTATAAACAGCTTTCCGTTTACCCATATTTTCCATGTATCGGGAGAAAGATATAAAATTGAGTCTAAACTTACTACCTTACAGTCGAAATTATCTGACACCTCCTCTTTTGCAGCTCTTGAAGACCGTAAATTGAACTTTTCCATTTCATTGACTATTCTATTAACTGGCTCTTCATCAAAAAAAATGCTTTTTACGTTACTATATTGTGACAAAACGTCAAAGTCACTTTCCACTGCTTCTCTTATTATATCGTCCCGATCTGTATAGCTTAGTTTTTGATTATTAATAAAGAAACACTCTTTTGCACGCAAATTTGCTATATCAATAAAATCATCGATTTCTTGATTGCCAACTTTAAGAATACTTTCAAAATATCTTTTTTCTATCATCATTCCATACTGAGAATGATGACAAACCATTTCATCATCACCTTGTTTTTCTATATATACGCATAAATTTCCACTATTTAATCCTAATATTTTATGCTCAATAAAATCTTCATTGCCAATATATTGTCGGCAAGAATACTCCTTACAAATTGCTATGCTTTCTATGATACCTTCACAACTGCAATATGCATTAACATTGGAAATGAGTAGCGTAAAAATAAAAAACAGCTTTATGTTCATCACCTTATCTACTTAATATAGTATACCAATCAAAGACTATATTAACTCTCACTATCTCTATCATATTACCATTCAAAATTTGTTTCATAGTTGCAGCATCAATATTTCTCTGCTTGTTTAAAATAAGAGATTTGATCATAACATAACCGGGCAGATTTGGAATAGACTGTAGAAATAAAAAAATATGCTTATCGCTGATTGAACTTAAATTTAGGACCACTTCACTTTTTATTACTTTTGTGCATTCACTTTTGTTGTGAAGCTCAACTTCTTCGGGTATAGAAATTGATATTTCAGGTTCTAATATATAGTACTTTTTATATAACTTGCTAAGCTCAAAATTTAAATTTGCAATGTATCTGCTACTGTGTAAATTTGAAGAGGAAATTTTTTTCCATAAATCTAGGTTTTTATTTAGAACAACTTCCTTTTTTTGAATTCCAGTAATCTGTAAATTAATAGAATGTATTTTATCAATCGCAATTTGGTTTTTATTATAAACTTTTTCGTTATAGATAACAACATATGTTAATAACCCTATTAATCCAACAGATAATAATAAATACGATATAAACTGAATTGTAGCTTTTCTTTTTAATTGAGAGATAGTCATTAATCTACATTGCCTCTCCTATTTCAACATCAATAGATAGATTTTGCCCTTTAGCAGCAGGTAAGTCAGAAATATTAATGTCATAGGTACGAAAATTATCGTTTAAATTTTTTCGTAGTTTCTCGTATTGATAGGAAATATTTTTACCGGATCGAAAATTAAACCTTAAAGTTGTGGTAATATAACTTTTTGCCTCATTATAATTCCATTCAAATGATCGAAGCTCTATACCTGGTACTTTTAACTTTTCTACATACTTAACTTGTGCAAGAGGAGAGTATTCTATTTTTGATAAAATATTATTGATATTAATAAAATCATAAATTTCATCTATTTTTTTTACATTATAGCTTTGGCTAAGTTTTGTTAATTGGTTATTTAAGGTGCTCTGCTTTGCGGATAAATTATTAGCGACACTGAAGTTTGAATACAAATTTAGCAAACAAAGGGCGTTAATTACAACTAAAACCAAAGCGAAGTATAGAAAAATTTGAGGAGAGTTTAAATAAAGATAATTAAATAGATAAAATTCTTTAGTTTCCTTTGTATTAAAAATAGCTGCTAATTTATTCTTAAAGCTATGAAACAAAATTATGGTATCACAAAAGTTATCTTTTTCACTTATAGCTAGTTCTGCTCCTAATAGTTTGCCTAACTCATATGGAGTTAATATGTTCACACTGTTCTCTGAAAAATTTATGACTGATAAACTAGCTTTAATATCTTCTGACACTATGATGCAAAGGTCGATAGGGTTATTTTTTTCAAACCCAAACTTAGTTAAGGATCGAATAGTATCTTGCACTTCCTGATATATTCCACCAGCAATAATTCCTGGTAAATTATCATTAGTAAATGGTACTAAACGCGTAAATATCATTTTATTCTCTTTAAGAACCACTTGTCTATAGCCTCCCGTTTTAGTTGCAGCAACTATAATTTTCCAATTATTAGGATCTTTATGTAGAATCTTTTTTGTTATATTACTTATTTCTATAGGAAACATTAATATTCCCTTAAAGTTGGAGCCTATCTCAATAAACACATTCAACCAATATTCTACTAAATGCTTTGCTTTTGATGAAACAAGAAGATAGCACCAGTTTTGATTGAATTTGTTTGGCTTCTCAACCAAAAAAACTGAACCTATGTCATTATTACGAGAAAAATGCTCCATCTTTGTTTTTGCTGATAGATAGGCACTAATCTTGTTTGCCCTTGTAATAAACTGTAGCGAGTAATTTTGATCTGCATGATTAAGTACTAGGTATAAAGGTGCTTTTTTATCTGACGAAAGACATGAAATTAAATCGGAAACTGCTTTATCGTTTTTGCTCTTAACAAAATACCTTTTATTTAAAGTGTTATTTTTAAAATATAGTAACATTATGCCTTCTTCTCCAATAGAAAGCATAAACTTACTTTTGGATTTTGAACTAAACATATTGAAAAAACGTATACTTATCTAGAATTAAAAAGGCAATTTATTGAAATTCATTAAACGTTAGAGGGAAATATTGTTACAAATTTTCGCAGCAGCATTATTTATATTATAGTTTTTTTATAAAATCACTACTAATATTAAGTTATTTAAGTAATAGATTAAATTAATTAGAAAGATGTGCGTTATACTGGAACAGTTGTTATTTCGGATACAGAATTTAGAACTAACCATTTGCTGAAGAACGCTCATCTTCTGTGGTACTTGATGATGGAGCAACTAATTTGCTCAAATCTCATCTTTTGGGCCCATAGCGTAAATAACACCATCTGACATGAGGATCACCTTATCAACTACGGACAATAACGGTAGCTTGTGAGTGATGATAACAGTAGTAGTATTTTGCTTTCTTGCAATGCCAATTGCATTAATTAAGCATGCCTCTCCATTGCTATCTAAGTTAGCGTTTGGTTCATCAAGTACTAAAAGTTTTGTGTGACCATAAAAAGCTCTGGCAAGTCCAAGAAGCTGTTTTTGGCCGCCAGAGAGCGTTACTCCTCCAAGACCTCCTATTGTTGTATCATATCCATTTGGTAAGCTTAGTATTAGTTCATGTATTCCTGCAATTTTTGCTGCTTTAATTATTTCTTCAGGATTTGGATCTGGTCTCATGCGAGCAATATTAGCTTTGATACTAGTGTTAAATAACTCAATATCTTGAGGTAAGTAGCCAACATAATTACCAAAATTTTCTCGATTCCAAGTATATACATCAGCGCCATCTAGTCTGACTACACCAGATATTGGCTTCCATACACCAACAGTTAATTTTGCGATAGTGGATTTACCAGAAGCACTTGCACCAATCACACCTACTACGTCCCCTGGTTCTATAATAAATGATATTCCTTTTACTGTTGGCTTATTGCTTCCATAAGGAGTAAAAAATACTCTATCAAATTCCAATTTTCCTTCAGGTTCTGGTAGAGCCATCGTTTGCTCTCTTTTTGGCGATGTTAATATAAGTCTTTGTAGCCTTCCATATGACATTCTAGCCTGATTTAAAAACTTCCAAGTATGAACCGCAGCGTCAAATGGTGCTAACACTCTACCCATTAAAATTGAAGCAGCGATGATGCTACCAGCAGTTTTATGAGCTGTAATTGCAAGTAATGCACCTGTTCCAATTACTGATATTTGCAGAGTTGAGCGCAAAAACTTAGTGATTCCAGTAATTACATTAGAGCGATTTTGTGCTTTAATTTGCATTGCTCGATTCTGATCATTTCGTTTACACCAATCAGAGACTATGAATTCTGACATGCCCATAGCTTCAACTACTTCTGCATTTCTTGTTGCAACATCTATAGCATTGATATTCCGTATAGTTTCTTCGTTGGTTTCTTGTAATATTCGTTTAGTGGCAAGTTCATTCCATATTGCCATAGAGACTAATATAATAATTCCAGCAATAGCTATAAACCCCGTGGAGGTGTGTATCATGAAAATCACAACAAGGTAAATTAACGACCATGGAGTATCAAACAGTGAGAATATACCATTTCCTGTAATGAAATTTTTTATTACCCCGAGATCTCGTATTGCTTCACCACTTGAAGTTGAGCTCTGCACTGACGTTAGCCTGATTGACCTTACTATCAGATCTGGTGTTGCAGTTTTATCGATCCAATCACCTATTTTTGCCATGGCTAAATATCGACAAGTTTCAAGCATTGCAGAACATGCAAATGCAGATAAAGTGATAATTGTCAGCATAGTTAGTGTTGACACACTTTCGCTTGATATCACCCGATCAAGCACTTGAGAGGTATAAAGTGGTAGGAATAACATTAATAAATTGATTCCCGCACTAAACCAAAAGATGAACCAAAATGCACTTTTGCATTTTTCTAGACAAATATATAGAGTACTTTGCTTCAATTCTTTTTTTATTGATGGCGTAATTTCCACAATCTTCCTCTTAATTTGATTATATGCACCATATACAATTTTTATTACAAAAATATTAATAACGGTAGTTAGCCTGCTTTAAGTAAGTAAAATATTAATATATGTGAATAGAAAATATAAACAAAGAAGTATAGTTAATATTTCCTTCATTGCCTATAGCTGAGCTACGTCATACCGCCGCGGCGCTAACAAGAGATCCCGCTGCGGGATGACGAGGTATAAACCATCGTCATGCAGCCGCAAACCGTCATACCGCGATTTATTCGCGGTATCTCATCCGCTAACAAACAGAGGAATGACAGCAATTCTACGTCATACCGCCACGGCGCTAACAAGAGATTCCGTTAACACGTAGCGGAATGACGGTTTTTCAAATTGTCGGTCAACCTGAGTCACTTTAGCTATAATTCAGAATTGAGAGTTTTTAATAACTCTCCAACTCCCACTTTGGCCTTGGTGCAAAATTAAGTGGATCTATATAATTCTTCTGTAACCTTTCAATTCCTGCCCATCCAACCATTACTGCATTATCTGTACATAGGTTATTAGGGGGAAAAAATATATTTAAGTTTATGTGTTGTTTTAATTTTTCTCTCAAGAAATTATTTGCTGCAACTCCGCCGGTAATCACAAAGTCATTGATTTTGATATTTAAAGATTTGGCCATAATAATCGCATTACTAACCCTGTCCAGCAGTATGTCACTAATACACTCTTGAAACGAAGCACACATATCACACACATCTTGTTCGCTCATTTCGAGTTTCTGCACTAAGTTTTTTACTGCTGTCTTGATTCCAGAAAACGAAAAGTTACATCCAGAACGTTTTATCATTGCCCTTGGCAATTTAAATCTTGCACCATTGCCTTTTTTAGCTAACTTTTCAATTAATGGCCCTCCGGGATAGATTAAACCCAGCATCTTAGCAACTTTATCAAATGCTTCCCCTAACGAATCATCAAGTGTTTCTCCAAGTTTAATATATTTACCTACATCTTGTGCAATTAAAAATTGACAGTGACCACCTGATATTAGTAGGACTAAAAATGGAAATGTTACCTCATGCAGCAACCTAATAACCAATGCATGCGCTTCTAAGTGATTCACTGCAATGAACGGTTTTTGTGCTACATGCGCAATTGCTTTAGCCATCATTGTACCAACTATTAGTCCACCTATGAGTCCTGGTCCTGATGTTGCTGCAATTGCATTGAGGTCACAAAAGTTAAGGTTAGATTTTTCCACGGCGCTTTTTATTAGACCACTTAAATGCTTCATATGAGCACGTGAAGCTATTTCAGGGATCACCCCACCGCGTTTTTTGTGTTCTGTTTGAGAAAGAATCTCGTGAGCAAGGACCTGCTTTTCACTATTTACAATCGCTACTGCAGTTTCGTCGCAGCTTGTTTCAACAGCTAAAATGGTTTTCATGTATATTCGAACACTTTATTATAAAAACTATATCTTGAAACGCTGTAGAAGTTAACTGCAAAGTTAACTTCTATAGCTAAAAGATTTACCGACAACCGTCATTCCGCTGCTTGTTAGCTGATGAGATATCGCAAATGAATCTACAATCGTATGAACATTGCGCCATTGAGATGGAGCACTTTCTTGTTATTCCAGGTCTCCTCTCTCGTCATCCCGGTGCGTGACACTGGGATCTCACTTAGTAATTTCGTAATATAAATCACACCAATTTGGGTTTTTTCTTGCAACTAAATTGATTTTCCATTCCCTTCTCCAACTTTTTAGAAGTTTTTCTCTATTAAGAGCCGAATCTACGTCTTGAAATTCTTCAAAATAAACTAATTTTTGTACATTATATTTCGACGTAAAACCGGGAATAACCTTGTTCTTATGCTCCCAAATTCGTTTAATTAAATTCGACGTAACACCTACATATAGAGCCTTATTGTGTCTACTTGCAAGTATATAAATATAATAGTTTTTCATAAAATTTAGATCCCAGTGTCACGCACTGGGATGACAGGAAGAGGAGACTGAGATAACAAATGTGAGTGCTGATGTAACAAATGTAAATGCTCGAATGACATCAATAGTTATATACATTTTATCACTAAACTAGACGTTCGTACAGCTGTGGAATGAATTGCGGTATGACGTAGGAAAACCTGCACTATAAGCTAATCATCATCTCCAAATATGGAGCTAATTTTTTTGCCCCCAGGAGAAAATTTATTAGTCCAATTGCTTTGCACTTTGGTTACGTCTTTAGTGGTGGTTTTATTGCTGTATTCCTTGATTTCCTTATCTATTCTATCCATCATTTGTGGATCCAGGCAGCTCTTTTTCCATTGATCAGTAGCAAGGAACACTTTGTTTAAATCTTGAGTGCGAATTAAGTATTCTTTATCCTTAGGATAAACCTCTTGTGCCCAAGCAAATAGCTCAAAATAGCGTGCAAATAATTCAGATGCACGTGATTTTGCAGTTTGATAAGCCTGTATCTCCTTAAATATAACTTGGCCGATAATTTTCTGCACAAGAATATTTGCTTGCTTTAGGTTCTGCTCGACATCTTGATAAACTTTATGGAGAAATTCCTGTTCCAAACTTAAGTTCAGTTCATTTTCAACCATATGTGAAAGTTCGTGTACTATAATGTATGGGTTTGACTTCCTCAGTACAATAACATATCTATTTACACTGGAAGATTGAATTGTCTTACACATCCCCTCTTCCATATCCACTAATCCCTCTTGGTATATTTCAAATGAGAGCCTATTTTGCTTTATTAGTGATAAAGTGAGGTTTAATGTGTTTCTAAACTTCTCAAATTGATAGAGATACTCAATATATCGTATTACATTTTCACTGCTTCCTACTTTAGTCGCTTGTTTTATTAAATTCCTGATTAGCATACCTTATTATTAAAGGAATTTTTTTTATACTCAAGAGCTATAAAGTGTTTTTAGGGAGCCTGATTGCATGGCTAAAGTAATTCATGTTTACTGATAACCGTCATACCGCGATTCATTCCACAACTGTACGAACGTTGTAGTTTGGGCCACCAGTGGGCAGTGCCATGACACTGGGATCCAGGTTTTTTAGAGCTATCATAGGATGACAGAAGCACACTTTGTCATGCCAGTGCGTGACACTGGGATCTCATTTCGTAACTTCATAGTATAAATTATTTCAAATTGTATCTATTTGCAAATATAGTAATTTTGCATAAAAAATTAGATCCCAGTGTCACGCACTGGCATGACAAGAAGAGGGCTACTCGGATGACAAATAAAGGAGCACTCGCATGACACTTGTAGCCCTACGTCATACCGCGATTCATTCGCGGTATCTCTTAACATAGATCCCGCTGCGGGATGACGGTTGTCGGTGAACCTAAGTTACTTTAGCTGTAAACATTAAGAAATTTACCAAACGAAAAAAAAGGCAAAAGAAGACCTGGTCATTGTCTATTTTCAGTATTTGGCGTTTTTTTAAATCTTAAACACTGCAATTTAGCTGCTTTTAAACGCAACTCACCTTAGTTTAAATGTTTAAGAAATTTACTAAGCAGAAAAAAAGGCAAAAGAAACTCCGCGTTAGCTAGTTGTCACTCTCTAATCCTGCAAATTGGCGTACTATACTGTCTTAAACGACTTATAAGCGCGTTTCAGCTTATATAGGTAAAAACCCAGAAATGTTGTGAAGACATAAGGTGCACATAGTGCAAAAAATTAAAAATAAGACGCCAACTACGTTGTTTTCTTGCTGTTTAATCTGCACAGATGAAGATAACTGAATACCTTCACTATCATGATAAGGGGGCTGGCGGAGTTTGTCAAGTAAGTTTTTTTGTTTCTATTCCCAATGTTATATGATTATGCAAGAAGTCTAATACTCATAGTTTCAAGCATATATTGAAATATTTCATTAGCTATAGCAACATCTTGGCGCGGGGCTTTGCCGTGTTCTATAAACACAGAGATTGCGTAGCGCGGGTTATGGTAAGGACCATAAGCGATAAATAACTTATGACTTTCACCCTTAGAGTTTATCTCTGGTGTACCGGTTTTGCCGGCAATTTGTATGCCGCTTAGCCCTTTTCTATAGTTAGAATTCACCACTTCAAACATAGCTTTTCGAATTATACTAAAATGCTCATAATCTACATCAATGTCAGGGAAATTTTGCACTGTATTACTCATTTCAATGTGGGGAATTACCTCTTTTCCTGTTGCAATCCTCGCTGCAAGAACTGCAAGCTGCAGTGGTGTTGTAAGCAAATACCCTTGTCCTATAACTAAGTTGATAGTGTCACCTAAATACCACTCTGAATACAGCTTTCGTGTACGCCAATCTCTATCGGGCAACAATCCTGGAGCTTCTTCCTTAAACGTTCCAATCAGCGACCCACCGCCAATACCAAATTTTCTGGCCATTTCCACCAGAGAGTCTACACTTATTTTTTTTCCTATGTTATAAAAGTAAGTGTTGCATGATAATGCCATTGCCTCATTTAAAGATACATACCCATGGACTTTGCTTTTCAGACAACGAAATTTCCGCTCACCTATTTTCATATAGCCCTTGCACGAGAATTTCTCTTCTGGTGTTATTATCCCGTCTTTTAAACCCGCAAGCGCAACTATTACTTTAAATATTGAACCAGGTGGAATTTGATATGATAACGCACGATTCACAAGCGGTAATGAAGGAGCATTCAAGTTTTCCCAAGTCTCATTTGATAGCCTGCTAGCAAAAAGATTATTATCGTAAGAAGGTGAATTGTATAGCGCTAAAATTTCTCCATTATTTACATCAATTACCACTGCGGAGCCCTGGTGATCTTTAAATACCTCTGCGATTTTCTCTTGCAGATTAATATCAATTGTTAGCTGTACATCTTGTCCGTCTTGTTGTGGTATGCTTGATAATTCTTTTATGACGCGTTTTTTAGAATTTATTTCCTGCTCAGATTTTCCTAGCTTGCCTTTCAATATATGATCATATGTATATTCAATACCGCTGATTCCTACTTCGTTTATGCCTTGCTGTCTTTTTGTATATCCGATTACATGGGAACATATTGAACCAAACGGGTAATAACGTTTATAAAGAGCAGTTACTTTTGTTTCTGACGATCTTGCTATTTTAGATTCGACTTCTGATAATGTTTGCAAATCGACCTCCTCACCAGAAGTTTTTTGCCCATCAAACAGAACAACATACGAAATTTTGTTTACCGCAAGTTCAGTGCTATTCCTATCTAAAATTTTGCCCCGCTGAGGCATAATAGCGGTGATTCGTACCCTATTGTTATTAGACAGCGTTTCGTATTTTTGTCTGTTTCGTATCTGTAAATTATATAACCTATAGCTAAAAACAGCGGAAATGGTAAGCTGAATACCACCTAATATGAATGCTCTGCGGTTAAAGACTTTATTTTTTGTCCACATAACATTCCTTCAAAACGCACTTTTTTCCCCTCTTTTATTGTTACACTTCTGGCTTTTACCGTATTACAAACCCTTTTTTCCCATTCACTTAAGGTAACAAACTTGTAACCCGATTTTTTTAGTATTTTAATAATATGAGGTAAAGCTTCAATTGTGTTTGATCTGTTATTGTGATCATGAAACAGCACAACTGCTCCATTGTGTACATTACTTAAAACTCTTTCAACTAAAGTTTCTGGCTTATCACCTTGCCAATCTAGCGAATCAACTGTCCATAATATCGAATACATGTCCAATTTATTAGTATTTTCAATCAGATTATCGTCATGACATCCATATGGCGGGCGAAACCATTTTACATCTTGTTTTATTGCATTTTTAATTGCTGTATTTGTCTTTTCCAATTCTTGCAATTGTTCCTCACTTGAAAGTGATGTCAACTTCCTATGCGACCAAGAGTGATTGCCTAGCTCATGACCTGCTTCATGGATTTTCTTTACTATCTCATATGTTTTTTTATTTATATGTTCACCAAGCACAAAAAACGTTGCTTTTGCTTCATAGCTTTCCAGAACATTAATAATATCGTTTACTCTATTGTTGGAAGGCCCATCATCAAACGTAAGCGCAACAAACTTATCGTCATTATTCAACAATTTTTTTATATTACTTAAATTTCTATATGATAGATCCAGATTACAACTGAGCCCACAGTATGGTAAATTAAAATTACAATCACCACAGAAAACCGCGCTTGAGTATAGCAAAAGAAAAGTTATTATCCTTATAAACATTTTATAATCAGCAAAGTGATAGATACTATGCACTTTTTTGCTAAGTTAAGCCATCTTTAATTGCTGTAGCCTTTACTTCATCACTTCTTTAATATATTATATTAACAATTTTATATAATGTATTATGATTGCAAATATAAATACCGTTGCGCTTCAGGGAATTAGCACAGTAAATGTCAATGCACAAATTCATATGGCAAATGGTATTCCAGCTTTTAATATTGTTGGATTGCCAGATAAAACTGTTGCGGAATCCAAAGAACGCATCAGAGCAGCATTAAATTCAATCAATCTACTACTACCTCCAAAAAGAATTACAGTTAATCTCTCCCCTGCGGATTTACTGAAAGAAGGTAGTCATTATGACTTGGCTATTGCTATTGGACTACTTGTTGTAATGAATGTGATACCAGTTGAAAAAGTTCAGTCTTATATAATCATGGGTGAACTGGCTCTTGATAGCAGAGTTATTCCAGTTTCAGGTGTGCTGCCAACAGCAATTAATGCAAAAAAGGACAATAAAGGAGTAATTTGCCCGAGAGGAAATGGTGTAGAAGCTGTATGGGTGAAGAATGTTTCAATTCTGGCTATAGAGAAATTAACTGGTATTATCAGACACTTTAAGGGTAAGCAATTAATTCAGCCAGTAATTTTTAATTATAGTGATGCACCCCAAGAAAAAAGATTGGTTCCCGATATGAAGGATATCAAAGGCCAAGTTGTTGCAAAAAGAGCAGCTGAAATTGCAGCAGCAGATGGGCATAATATGCTTCTTGTTGGCCCTCCTGGTACTGGAAAATCAATGCTTGCTAAGCGCTTTATAGGATTGCTGCCTGATTTAACCGAACAGGAGATGATTGATGTTAATATTATTTCCAGCATAACAAAAACTGGTAATGAAATATTCAAAGTAACTCGTCCCTTTCGTGAACCTCATCATTCATGCTCTATGCCAGCGATGATAGGGGGAGGAAAGAATGCAAAACCTGGAGAAATTACCATGGCTCACAATGGCGTGTTATTCCTTGATGAGTTGCCAGAATTTCCAAGACTTGTGCTTGATTCTCTGCGCCAACCACTTGAAGATAGAAAAGTTACCGTTGCAAGGGCAAATGCTCACATAACCTACCCTGCAAATTTTCAACTGATTGCTGCAATGAACCCTTGCAGGTGCGGTTATTTAGGTGATGCAAGCAGATCGTGCAACAAAGCTCCAAAGTGTGGCACAGATTACAAAAACAAAATATCAGGCCCATTGCTTGATAGAATAGACATATGCATTGAAATGCCAAACGTTAGCATACTCTCTCCTGAAATCTCTGTGGAGGGAGAAAGTACTAAAATCATAAGAGAAAGAGTGATAGCAGCAAGAAAAGTTCAAACTGAGCGCTATAGTGAATTAAATATTCGTTGCAATTCAGAAGTAAGCGGTGAAGCATTTAATAAATTTACTGAACCAGATCAGGCAGGGTTAGAATTGCTAAAATACGTACTAAAAGAAAATTACATTTCCAATCGAGGCTACACACGTGTATTAAAAGTTGCAAGAACCATTGCAGATCTTGCAAAAAGTGAAGAAGTAAAAAGAGCACACATTGCTGAAGCGCTGAATTACAGAATAAGGATATATTAAAACATTAGTTTACTTGACAGATAATTTATTTCACTATATACTGCCCTTAATGAAATTTTAACATTCTATTTAAGGAGTAGAGTTATGGCATTAACAAATTATGAGTATAAAGAAGGGGATAGCATTTTTCATGCTACTTCAGAAGGATATAAACAAGCTGGTAATGAACACTGGGGAGTTACAGGTGCTGCTGGTGGGTTTGGTCAGTATATTAAGGATAATAAGTTAAGAACAGCATTATTTCCGCTTGCAGTTGCAAGTATTGTCTTTACAGCAATGCATATGAAAGCAGGCTTTGTTAGTGCAGCAGAAGCTTCTGGGTTTCTTGCTAAGACTGCCAGTTACTTTGTTGGGACAAATCAAGCAATAGCTGCTTCATTACCTGGATTTATCGGAACAGGTGTTGCTGGTCAGATAGTTGCGGGTGCCATAATGGCAATTGCTGCAGCTGCTGTTCTTTATGGAACATGTCAAGTTGCCTCAAAATTAAAAGATGTTGCGGTTGAAGCATGTGAAGGAAAAGAAAAAACTGCATAATAACTTCAACAAAACAAAAAGGGATAGGTTTCTGTCCCTTTTTATAAACATTTTCTATTTTTTGCATCGGTTAAGTGATGTCATTTAAGAATCTAGTTATTATAATTAACGGCACTTATTAGTATAAATATTAAGAATAAGTAAATCCTGTTTACTGTTTACGCCTATAGAAGTGAAAAATATTTGCATATTATTAAAAAAGCGGTAACTTACTATCAAGTGAATTCGCTAAATTTGAGTAATTTAAATGTCAATTGACCTTAGTCTGCCGGAGTTACCTATATTACACCCAAGGATTACCGTTGTGGGAGTGGGTGGTGCTGGTGGAAATGCTGTGAATAACATGATCCAATCTAATTTGCAAGGAGTGAATTTTGTTGTAGCAAACACTGATGCTCAAGCGCTGGAAAAGTCGTTATGCGATAAAAAAATTCAACTGGGTATTAACTTAACCAAGGGTCTTGGTGCTGGTGCTTTGCCTGATGTTGGCAAAGGTGCAGCAGAAGAATCAATCGATGAAATTATGGAGCATATAAAAGATAGTCATATGCTTTTCATCACAGCAGGAATGGGCGGTGGTACTGGAACCGGTGCAGCACCGGTAATTGCAAAAGCAGCCAGAGAAGCAAGAGCCGCAGTTAAGGATAGAGCGCCAAAAGAAAAAAAGATATTGACTGTTGGAGTTGTAACTAAACCGTTCGGTTTTGAAGGTGTGCGCCGCATGCGCATTGCAGAGCTTGGACTTGAAGAACTGCAAAAATACGTGGATACACTTATTGTCATTCCAAATCAGAATTTATTTAGAATTGCAAATGAAAAAACTACATTTTCTGATGCATTTAAACTTGCTGATAATGTTCTGCATATTGGCATCAGAGGAGTAACTGACTTGATGGTCATGCCAGGGCTTATTAATCTTGACTTCGCTGATATAGAAACAGTAATGAGCGAGATGGGCAAAGCGATGATCGGCACCGGAGAGGCAGAAGGAGAAAATAGAGCAATTAGTGCTGCGGAAGCTGCAATATCCAATCCATTGCTTGACAATGTATCAATGAAAGGTGCTCAAGGAATATTAATTAACATTACTGGTGGCGGAGATATGACTCTGTTTGAAGTTGATGCTGCAGCCAATAGAGTGCGTGAAGAAGTAGATGAAAATGCAAATATAATATTTGGTGCCACTTTTGATCAAGCGATGGAGGGAAGAGTTAGAGTTTCTGTTCTTGCAACTGGCATTGATGGTCGCAATAATAAATCAGAAACTTCACCTATAAGTCAGAGTGAAGACTCAGAGAAAGAGAAATTTAAGTGGCCCTATAGTCACAGTGAAAGTATGCAAGACAAAACACTGGAAACAAAACCAACTGAACAGGTAAGCGAAGGAGCTAAATGGGGCAGCAATGTTTATGATATACCGGCTTATTTAAGAAGAAAAAAATAATGCAACTTTGGCTACTCAAGTCAGAGCCAAGTGAATATTCATGGCAAAAAATGGAAAAGGAGCAGGTAGTTGAGTGGGATGGCGTGCGCAATTATCAAGCTCAAAATTACATGAAAATTATGAAAGTAAGCGATCTTGCGTTTTTTTATCATACAGGCAAAGAGAAAGCAATACTTGGAATCGTTGAAGTATTTAAAGAGTATTATCATGTTAATGATCACAAGTTCGGATTAGTGAATGTAAAGTTTTTGAAACCTTTAAATAACCAAGTAACGTTAAATAATATAAAACAAAACCCACTTTTGAAAAATATGGCTATATTAAAACAACCACGTTTATCAATTGCCCCAGTTTCGGAAATTGAATGGAATGAAATAATAAGCATGAGTGATGTGTAACACCCTGTCATCCCAGCGCTTGACACTGGAATCTATAGTTCTCCTTTTATGGTCACGCACACAACTGTACAAATGTTGCGATTTGAAAGTAGTCTCTGCTAGGAAGGATGTCATCCCAGTGCCCAGACACTGGGATCCAGGAATTTTGATTTTAAATGAGTGCACCAGATGGTTGTATAATAAAAACTGGATTCCAGTGTCAGCTACTTGCATGACACCCTTACTGGTGCGTTACTCATGTTAGAAGTAAATGTTCTTGATGAGAGATGGCGCAGCATTACAGATGATCCAGAGGGTTTTGTATTAAATATTATAAACACTTCTCTAAAAGAATTAAAAATAGACCACTATAAACCAAATATATCAATAGCTCTGGCTGATGATGACTTGCTACATCAACTTAATTTAAAATTTAGAGAAATGGATAAGCCAACTAACGTGCTATCATTTCCGTGTGAACAATTGTCTAATGAGTGCGATTTAGGAGACATAGCAATTTCAATAGACACAATAAAAAGAGAATCGCATGAGTATTGTATACCCATTCTTGCTCACATTGCACACATGTTAGTGCATGGATTACTGCATTTACTTGGTTATGATCACCAAAAAAAAGATGAAGAAATTATAATGCAAAATCTAGAAAGAGAGATTTTAGCTTTGCTTGGCTACAATATGTGCGCGATTTAAAAGGAATTTAATAAAAATATAGTAGATGATAATAAAATATGTTATCTACAAAGGGTTTTAGCTATAAACAATAAAAGGTAAGTGATATGGTTCAGTTTTCTTTGCCAAAGAATTCTAAAATTAATCAAAAGGGCAAAATTTATCCTATTCCTGCTAGAGCAAAAAACATCAGAAGATTTCAAATTTACCGTTGGTCTGCTGATGACGAGAAAAACCCTAGAATAGACATATTTTTTATTGATATGGATAGTTGTGGCCCTATGGTACTTGATGCATTAATAAAAATAAAGGATGAAATAGATTCGACTTTAACTTTCAGACGTTCTTGTAGAGAAGGCATATGTGGATCTTGTGCCATGAATATTGATGGAACCAATACTCTTGCATGTACTAGATCTATACACGATATAAAAGGTGACGTAAAAATATATCCATTACCTCACATGTATGTGATAAAGGACCTAGTCTCGGACTTGAGACAATTTTATGAGCAATACAAATCAATTAAACCTTGGTTACAAGCAGATAAGCCTGCCCTACCAAATAAAGAATACTCTCAATCTCCTGAAGATAGAAAAAAATTAGATGGCTTGTCCGACTGTATATTATGTGCTTGCTGTTCGACTGGCTGCCCAAGCTACTGGTGGAATAGTGATAAATTTTTAGGACCAGCAATACTATTACAAGCCTACAGATGGATTGCTGACAGCCGTGATAATAAGACAGGTGAAAGACTTGATGTTTTAAACGACCCATTCAAGTTGTATCGTTGTCATACAATAATGAATTGCACAAAAACTTGTCCTAAAGGACTTAATCCAGCAAGAGCAATAGCGAAAGTAAAACAGCTCATGGTGGAGAAAGAAGGAGTTTAAGTATCATCTTTTGCATTCTTCGTAAGAGAACAGCAAACCTTCCGAAGCGTAGGGTATTGTTAATACCCTGAACGCTTTTCCATTCGTAAAATGCATCGTATCATCATACGATGCAAATAATTTTTTGAATAACTCATGTCTTTGGTTACTAATAGTTTGAAAATCCTCTTTTTCTAAAAGCTTTTTAGATTCGAAGAGGTAAAGCATAACTTCATGATAAGTTGGATAAGATGCCAAAAATTTTGGGTCAAATTGAAAAGTTTTTATGAAAGCATTATTATAAAATTTTAGCTTTTGATTCTTACTATATATTACTATAGCAACCGGCAACCTCTCAAGCAAATTTTTCTGTGTAGCTAAATAACTGTTTAATTCAGTATATAATTTCTCTGCATCACTAACATCTTTCCCATACATTACTATGCTACCAGAACCTTGTATTGGAATTTTAACAAAATCGAAAACCTTAGGTTCGTTCTTGTAAGTTACGACATGCCTTCCTGGTTTTGTGCTATGAGCGCTACTGGTAATAGCAAATTTCTTAGAGCCATCTACATATTTATCATAAAACAAATTATAAAATTCTACCTTTCTATTCTTATTATATTTTAGTATTGGAAATGGTAAAGAGTTGAAAACATTTTTATAGCTCTCCACTTCTTGTGTAAGCTTACTATTTTCTAGCTCAAGTCCGTGAGCTTTTATTTTACAGTCTGAAACATTCCTTATCCATAACAGCACACCAATCACATTGTTAGAATCATCTATTATACTTCTGCCATAACATATGCAATAAACCTCACTGTCTTTTGACTTTAAATCTAGAGTAAAAGATTTATTTATTTCCTTTGCCTCAGCAAAATTTTTAATTAAACTTTCTGGTTGCTCAAAAAAATTCACAAACTCATTAAATGAGTAAAAAACAGTATTAAGCAAAATTAGTAAGTTGGGAGAGAACTTTTCTATACGCTTTTTTGCATCCCAAATATAAAACCCATCATTCACAGTATCAATTAAATTATTTATGATAACATTTCGATGTTGTAAGTTCTTAATCTTATTACTAATTTTTAATTTAGAATAAGAGAGAAAGAATAATATTAGAATCAATATTAAAACCACTTCATACAAAAAAAACATAGCACTTCTAAAACAGATGTAAAAACTTGTAACCGCTCAGAATTATGCTGAAGAGTTATATAAGTAAAGATTGCCTAACATTTGAAAGCCCAATCTCTTATAAAGGTTTACAGAAGGTTTCATACAATGTGCTACTATATATTTGCATTCAAGCTGTTTAGCTATCTTTATTCTTTCTAAAACCATTTGGGTACCTATTCCACGATTCCTGTAAATTGGTAAAACTCCATCACTATAAAAACCAGCTACACTGTCTTGAACATAAAGACCGCATGTCCCAATAATTTCACTATTTAGTGTTACAAGAAAAAATCTTAATCTTGGGTTTTCATCATCATAATTTGATAATCCGCGAAAAAATGTGCTGACAATTCCAACGCCATGATAAAAAATTTTAGAAGTGTGTAAATCTAACTGTTCTAAGAGGTCGCTACCATTTACAGCATTTAACCTTAAGTTTGGAATAACATCAGCAGGTAAAAAGTAATTTTTCATATTAAGTAAAGCTTTTTTTGGTGTGCTAACGTGTTTTATTTCACACTTTTCTAAAATATCTCTTATTTTCATATGTGAATTTATTACCCATGTTGCTTCTATATCTCTTGTTCTGAGATAATCTAGAGTTTTTTGTATAGAAAGCTCGGTACATTGATCTCCACAGAACACAAAATTAAATAATGACTCCCTAGTACCATTTATTGTAAATGTAACGTTATCAAATTCATCGTGTACTTCCCACTCAGATAAATTCGCTGTGTACAGTATATAATCCTTTAAATTTTGAACAATTAAGCTTGAATAATAAATTTTTTTATCCTGCATACATCAACAATAAACAATAAAAGGCTCCTATAAGAACACAGGCTAAAATTGCAGCTATAATGTCATCTAGCATAACACCGAAAGGACCTTTGGTATTTTTATCGATCAAATTTATAGGCCACGTTTTTATTATATCAAAAAACCTAAAAGAAAAAAAGCACAACAACAATAAAGAGCAATTCATTTCCTGGCTTAACAATATCGAAACTAAAAGTATTGTCAGCAATTGACCAACTACTTCGTCAATTACTACCTCTTTTGGATCACATGAAGTCTTGTAGTGTTTTATATAATTGCCTATAGACCATAGTCCAATCAAAAATAAAAAAAAAATAATTGCTGCACTTAAAATTCTGTCACTCAGTATCACAGGAACAATTGGATAAGAAGCTAAGCTGCCTACGGTACCTGGCATTTTTTTTACTGTGCCAGACAGCCACCATGTTGATATCAATTTATATAAAAATTTCACAATACACCAAAGTACAAAACTAATTTACAAGAACAGAAATAGTATCCTCTATAGAGGCGCTTTCATACAATAATCTATAGACCGCTTCACATATAGGCATTTTTATCTTTAGCTTTCTTGCTAAATTAAATATGGGCTCAGCAGTGCTAAAACCTTCAATCACTGACTTGCCTTCTGACAAAATCTGCTGAACATTAAAGCCATTGTCACTATTACCTATTTTAAACCCAAAAGATAGGTTTCTTGAATTCAAGGATGTGCATGTCATAATTAGGTCACCCAGACATGCCGGTCCAAGTAGTGTATTTATATCCACATTACCGTTACCAACTTTTGCTGAGTATAAAGCCTTAATTTCGCTTACACTTTTCGTAATCAATGCTGCATGAGCATTAAACCCAAGTTTACTACCTAGAACAATCCCACACGCTATAGCAAAAACGTTCTTTAACGCTGCACAAACCTGTATCCCTATAACATCGCTACTAAGGCGTAATTTAACATTTTCTTGCTGTAGTTCTGATACTAGCTTTGAACCCAATATGTTATTTCGGCATGCAAGAACCATTGAATAGGGTAATTTTCTTGCAACTTCTACAGCAAAACTAGGGCCTGAAAAAATAGCAATAGGATTGTTAGGTAAAACTTCATTTACTATTTCACTAGGTAATTTTAATGTAGACTTTTCTATTCCCTTACAAGCTAAAATTATTGCTACATCTTTTTTCAGATTACAATTGTGCAATTGCTGACATACCTCCCTCAGAGATTGAGTGGGAACAGCAAGGATTGTTACTGGAGCATTAATTGTGTCTTCAATAGCCAATTTTACTGACACATTATCAGAAATTCGACAACCGGGTAGCTTGTCACTTTCTCTTTTCCCGTTGATTGATTCAAATGTAGTTTCATTGCGAGTCCACAAAATCACATCTTTCTTACTACCTAATGAAATTGCGATTGCTGTACCCCATGCACCAGCACCTAAAATTGATATTGCCACACAATATTCCTGAAAGTATTACTTATACTTTAAAACAGTAGGGTAAGTAAATTAAAAATATAACACAGACATATAGAATAGTTAAATATTTATTAACCGCAGTATTCTTTTAATAATAGTAACTTTAATTCAATATTTACTAAAAATATTATTACTACCATGGTATATCTATTATATTTTAGATCTATTTATATAACTTTGAAACAATATATTTACTATTAATTAATAAGTGTAATTTTGATCATTTGTTAATAAAAATTTGATTTATTACTTTCCTTAGTTATATATATTACTAAAATTATAAATTATTTATGGGGTGTAAAATATGCGTATATTATTAATTGAGGATGATCAAGTAAGTGCAAAGACTGTGGTTAATGCCTTAACTTCTGATGGACACTTCTGTGACGTTGTTACTTCTGCACAAGATTATAACAATAATATGGTTTCCTCAAACGGAGATTACTATGACTTAGTTATTTTAGATATACACTTGCCTGGTGATATTGATGGATATGATATATTGTTAAGACTAAGAAGTGCAAAAATCAAAGTTCCTGTCTTAATACTTTCATGTATATCCGCTGTCAATCACAAAGCTAAAGGGCTTGGGTATGGTGCCGATGATTACTTAACCAAGCCATTTCATAAAAGCGAGTTATTAGCTCGAATTAAGGCCATAGTGCGTCGTACTAAAGGCCATCCTGAATCGGTGATAAAGATTGGTAATATAAATATCAATTTTGATCACAGGATTGTTGAGGTGAAAGGTAAAACGGTTCACCTTACTAATAAAGAGTATTCTATGATAGAATTGCTAGCATTGCGTAAAGGAACAGTACTAACAAAAGAAATGTTCTTAAATCATCTTTACAATGGCTTGGATGAACCTTCAGATAACAAGATAGTTGATGTTTTTATGTGCAAATTACGTAAGAAACTTGAAAGTGCAAATGATGGAAAAAGTCACATAGAAACCGTTTGGGGCAGAGGGTATGTTCTGAAAGAGTATATTGATGATGAAGAATATTCTAATGTTAATGTAGGCGAAAGTAGTGATGGCTATCAAGCAGAACAAGTGAAGGACAACGCATGAAATGCCTACACTTAAATATAGCATGGCTTATATCACACGTATCATGTGACGCCTAGGTGAAATATAAGCCGAGTTCTGTTTATGTAGCTATTTATCTGGAGTAAATGTTACCATTTACCTCATGCGATTTACCCGAGTAGATATGAGAAAAACATAAAATCTACTTCTATTTAATCTTGCTCCTAGTGTTGGTTACTCGACTACCAATGTTGCCATTGCCATGGTGTGCTCTTACCACACCTTTTCACCCTTACCTAAAATATTTTAGGCGGTAATTTTCTGTAGCCCTATAACTGGAGTTACCTCCGGCGGGCGTTACCCGTCACTATTTTTCCTTGGAGCCCAGACTTTCCTCTGCTATGTTTATCACACAACAGCAGCTACTTATTTCACCCAGGGATTATACTTTAACATGAAAATCACAAAAGCAAAAGACAATTTCCTAACAGTCTACATATTAAAAACATTCAGACAAATAGCTAAAGGTGATATTCCGGCACATCATTGCTATCCCAAGATAAGCTTTTTTCACTTTTAGACTCCGCTTCAGTTAGTCAAGAGCCTGGTCCACCGCTTGAAGACGACGAGCTACTTCTTGTTCGACTACTACTTTCTACTGATATACTGTTTAGCATTGTTTCAGATTGATACGTAGTTTGTATAGATATGTTATTATCACTACTTGTTCTGCTATGGGTGAAAAAAATTTCTTCATTGCTGCTATTTGAATGCGATTCCAAATCAGCTAATTCTAACACATGAGCAGCATTGTAATAACCGTGATATTTCTTAATACATTTAAATACTATAAATAGTATAATTCCAATAATACCTATTATTACAATCAAAGATCCTCCTATTATTCCTGCCCTATTAGACCCTATAGCAAGTTGAGTAGGCTGTGGTGAAGAAGTAGTTTGAGGAAGTAAAGTTGTGGTAAATATAGGAGTTGTTGACTCTCTTGTTCTAGTACTTGGTATAATAAATACTGTTTGTGTAGTTTTCTCTAAGCTTGTTGTTGGCACAGTTGGCTTCACTGTTACTGTACTTGTTTGAGTCGTTGACTCTGTTGAAGGTTGATTCATTGTAGAAGTCGACGCAACGGCTTCTGTTGTTGGCTCCACTGTTACTGTGCTTGTTTGAGCCGTTGAAGATTTACTCGTTGTAGAAGTCGACGCAACAGTCGCTGCTGTAGGTTTTACAGTACTTGTCCCAGTTTCCGAAGTTACTATCGGCGCACTAGTTGACGTTGTAGCAACCATGGTCGTTTGTAAAGTAGTAGTTGTTTTTGCTACTGTTGTTGGCTTCACTGTTACTGTACTTGTTTGAGTCGTTGACTCCGCTGAAGGTTTATTCATTGTAGAAGTAGGTGCAACGGCTTCTGTTGTTGGCTCCACTGTTACTGTACTTGTTTGAGTCGTTGAAGGTTTACTCATTGTAGAAGTAGGTGCAATGGCTTCTGTTGTCAATTTAGTAGTCTTCACAGTGTCGGTTTCTGCTGTACTAGCAATTGCAGCAGTCGACGCTTGCTTAGAAGTCACAACCGTTTCTGTAATAGTTACAGGAGCCACGGTACTACTAGAAATAATATCTGGCGTTAATCGACCGTTAATGATATTAACAAAATCACTGAAAGTTTTGACGCTATTTGCTGGTATTATTGTTACCTTGGAAGGTTTTTCAAATCTTTGATGATTGCAAATTGTGATGTTTCCTTCATTTATTGCAGTTACAATAAAACTGTCTTGACCATTGTTTTTAACATACAATTGCTTTATAGAATCTGCAAATTCACAAACAGTAAAGTTCGATTTTGATCCATTCTTAACAAGACTTGTTAAATGTAATGTTTGTTTATTAGGCGACCGGCCTTCTGCAAGAAAAGCAACTAGATTACCACCTTCAACATACTGTAGAAAATTTATTTCACCTGGGTTAGAAGTAATAGATGACGCTGTATTTATTTGACAATTTTTCTTACCAAGCAAACATTCATCTTTCTTTCCACTTTTTAGATCCTCAACCACTTTAGCCATATCAAATTTGAAAATATGTGTTTTTCTCACCTCTTGATCCCCAATAATTTTTCTGCTCACTTGCGAATAAAGCATCGTGTTTCCATTTAATGCCAATTGCCCCTGATTATCAAAATTGAACAATTTTCTTTCTGTAACACCTTTTTCTCCAGTCAATACCTTAAATTTTCCGCTCTCGCTTGACTTTAAGTACCAAGAAACTAAAGTTTGATCCTTTAAGTTATGGGCGATTACAATTACGTCACCATTACCAACTTTCACTGCTCTTGGTTGAAAGTAACTATTGCCCACATTTGCAAGACTATTATTATCAATATTCTTTTGTAATTTTCTTTTATCTAAATGTTCAACTGAAGGAGTATTAACTGATTGTTTAATTCCGTAAGTGTTAAAAGATAAGCCTTTAACGCATTTTTCTCCTTCTTCGCTAATTCCTTCTTCAGGAAAGATAACTCCAACTTTATCTATTTCAGCTGAATCTTCTATTAATGTGAGAGATAATTGATCTTTGAATTCATTTGCTACGCTGATATTTGTACTACATTCGTATGTTTTTGATTGATATAATGGACTAATAAGTAATTTTACTTTACTGCTCCCATTACCATTATCTTGATAGCTGAGTCCGTAAGCAACTCCATTCCCCTCAATTAATTCTACGTTTGTTGGATTAAAACCTATCGCTTCTTTCACTTCCGGTGTATTTGAGTTGATCCCGAGCAATCTTCTTAATATAGACATAATTTTATTTAAAATATTAATAAAAATGCTATTATGATTACCCCTGGTGTTAATGTCAATGAAAATTTTAACTAAAATTAAAAAATTAATACCTTTATAATCTGCAAAGCGAAATATGAGAAATGAGTAGCAGTAAAGAATTCGCAAACTGGGTGGATAAGCAATACCACTCCATAGATAGTATGATACTGCAAAACGCTATTTCTCAAAAAACCAACAATTGCAATCATTGGTTCTACAGGTATAATCTGTTAAAGTTTACACGAGTCTCATGAATGATAGAAAAAGAAGAGCAGTTTAGTTTTACATCAGAAAACCTCGAGAAAGCAGGAAAGTTTATAGAAATGTATCCTAAAGGCAGAGAAGGTAGTGCTGTCATGCCTTTACTATATCTGGTTCAAGAGCAATGCGGATGGGTTTCTGAACCTGCTATGCGTTATGTTGCTGATATGCTGCATATTCCACATATTGGTGTATATGAAGTGGCAAATTTTTACACCATGTATAATTTAAAACCAGTAGGCAAATATCTAATACAAATTTGTAGAACAACTCCTTGCTGGTTGTGCAATAGTGAAGAAGTTTTAAATACCTTTAAAAAAAAACTTGGAATCAATATCGGTGAGACTACTAAAGATAATTTGTTCACTTTAAAAGAAGTCGAATGCCTAGGTGCATGCGTTAATGCTCCCGTTGTGCAGATCAATAATGACTTCTATGAAAATCTTACTCCTGAAAAAGTAGAAAACATCATAACAGAACTTTCAGGCAAATAGATGAAAGAAGAATTTGCATTCAAGATAATCAAGCAATCAGGTTCTGCAAAAGTTGGAACAATTAAAACTCCAAATGGAAGCGTAGAAACACCAGCTTTTATATTCTGTGCAACAAAAGCTGCAATTAAAGCTGCAGATATCGAGAGAATTAGTGAAGCAGGTACTCAGATAATACTTTCCAACACCTATCACCTAATGCTTCAACCAGGAGAGAATACTGTTGCAAAACTTGGTGGTTTGCACAAGATGATGGGATGGAATGGGCCAATGCTAACTGACTCAGGTGGATATCAGATATTTAGCTTAGGGCACGGATCAGTTTCGGAAGAGATAAAAGGAATAAGAAAAAAACAAAAAACTTTGATCAAAATTAATGAGGATGGAGCAATTTTCCGTTCTTACATTAATGGTAAAATTTATTGCTTAACTCCTGAAAAATCTGTACAAATTCAACAGAAATTAGGTGCAGATTTAATCCTAGTTTTAGATGAATGCACTCCATTTCACGTAAGCAAAGAATATCAGCAAAATCAATGCTCATGAGCCACAGATGGGCTGAACGTTCTTTAAATGAATTTGAAAAAAACAATAATGGCAAGCAGGCACTGTATGGAATTAGTCAAGGCGGAGTATATCAAGATTTACGTAGAGAAAGTTGTAATTTTATTAACGATTTGCCATTTTTTGGTCAAGCAATAGGTGGATCACTTGGTCAAAGTAAAGAGCAGATGTACGATGTAGTTTCTTTCACTATGGACCATCTGAAAAAAGATAGGCCTACTCATTTGCTTGGTATTGGTGGAATTGTGGACATCTTTCGCGGAGTAGAACTTGGAATTGACACGTTTGATTGCGTACATCCAACTCGTTTAGCAAGACATGGTGGCGCGCTTATCAAAGTAAAAAATAGAGATTCTATTTCTTCAAAGTGCAAAGAACATATTAATTTGCGAAATCAACAATTTGAATTAGATGATAACCCAATTGAAAGTGACTGTCTATGTTTTACCTGCAGAAAACATTCAAGAGCTTATATACACCATTTGCTGAAAGCTAAAGAGCTTCTGGCTCACACGCTCGTTACCATTCATAATGTTTTCTTCATGAATAAGTTAATGGCATCTATAAGGCAGGCAATATTGGATGATAGGCTAGATCAGGAGAAAAATAATTGGATTAGTGAGATACCATTACACTGTGAATTATACACCTAGTTCATATTTTTTCTACGCTTATTTTATATTCCCTAAAACAGAAAAAGCCTTCCTCTTCCTACTCTTTCTTCCTTGGCTAATCCATAGTTAGCGTCTTTTGCACATGTGCGTTGCATTTTTTAATCTTCTTTAAAAACTTGACAATACATGACAACACTGGTATGTTAGAAATATAGTTTTTGTGAGGTATTTATGGTTAGCAATAAAGAAAAGCATCAAATAGCGTTTTGCATTTCAGCCGTTACATTCTTAGCTGGGTTATCATTAATCGCAACTGCAATTGCAGTGGGTACCGTACCTGCTATAGCTGCTTGTCTAGTGATAGGAGGAATTTTGACTGTCTTGTCTGGTGTGCAAGCAGTAGAAAGCTATTTATTTTTACGAAACAGCGAGAAAACTTTGAATAAACTGATGAGTAATATACGCGATGAATCAGAAAGCAAACTTTTTATAGAAAGGATTTTGCAACCGTTCATTGAACTTCTTAGTGAGCCTAAGCAACATAATTAAAGTACACTAAGCTTTAAGCATAGAAACCACTTTATCGTAACTTGGCAATGATTTAATTTCTCCAATTGCAGCTAGAGTGGTTTTTTCATGCTGAGATAACAATTCTTTTGCTGCTTTTTTTACGTTAGCAGTGGTAACTGCACTAATTTTTTCTATTAATTCATTTTTACTGATGTACCTATTATAGTTACCATAGTAGTGCCCCAATGTTTCAGCACGTGAGCTAACACTTTCGCGTGACATTAAAATTTGGGATTTTATTCGCTCTTTCACTCTATTTACTTCTTCTTCCCTCAGATTATCTGTAGACAGCTTCTTCAACTCTGTCGTCATAGATTTTAAAAGCTTATCTAAGTTACTACTATCTGTGCCAGCAAAAATGGAAAACATCCCTGTATCAGTGTAGCTGGAATTAAATGAATAAACAGAGTAAGCTAATCCCTGCTTTTCCCTTACTTCCTGGAACAGGTGTGATGACATTCCGCTCCCTAATATAGAATCAAGCACTTGAAACGTGTGATATTTATCGTCATAACGAGAAACACTAGGTAGACCAATTAGCAAGTGTACCTGATCTAATTTACGATGTTCTAAATACTCACCACCAGTACAGCTCGCATTTTGGCTTTTTTTCAGCTTTTTAGAATGAATCTTTGAGAGAAAATCTTTGGTTAATGCAACAACTTCTTCATGTTCAACATTTCCTGCAACGGTAAATAGCATATTCTCGCCAAAGTAATGTTCATTTATGTAATTATCTAGATCTCTTCGAGTAAAAGATTTTACAGTACCTTGCGTGCCTAAGATTGACCTGCCAAAAGGTTGATCTTTATAAGCTGCCTCAAAATATTTATCGAAAACAACGTCACTTGGTGAATCATTAGTCTGAAAAATCTCTTGTATTACAACGCCCTTCTCACGTTCCAATTCATCTTCTGGAAACGTAGAATTCATCAATATATCTATTAGTATATCAATACCAGTTTTGATGTCTTTCTTGAGGACTTTTGCATAATAGGTGGTGCTTTCCCTACCAGTGCTGGCGTTGAAAACCCCACCTATGTCATCAAAAGCTTTTGCAATTTCAAATGCAGTTCTTGTCTTCGTCCCTTTGAAAGCCATGTGTTCTAGAAAATGGGATATTCCATTTTGATTTGCACTTTCCGCTCTACTGCCAACACCAACTCGTATGCTTAAAGCTACGGAATCAACATCACGCACCTGCTCAGTTATTATGCGCAGACCATTATCTAATTTTGTTACCTGAGGTGTATTCATCTTATGTATTCTTTTTTAAATTTTCTTCTGCAAAATCCCAATTAATCAAATGATCAAGGAAAACTTTTATGTAGTCAATTCTACGGTTTTGACAATCTAAATAATAGGCGTGCTCCCAGACATCCATAGTGAGTAGTGGCACTTGGCCATAAATTAATGGCAAATCTGCATTTGGAGTTTTGGTGATTTTGAGCTTTCCTTTTTCGAGCACTAACCATACCCATCCACTACCAAATTGGCTTACTCCATGATTGGCAAATTCCCCACAAAACTTATCAAAACCACCGATATCATCTTGAATTTTTTTTGCCAGAAAACCATCATCTTTAGGTTTACCACCACCATTCTTCTTCATTGAATTCCAATAAAAAGTGTGGTTCCAAACTTGCGCTGCGTTATTAAATATGGGAACTTTATCGCTATTACCATGCACTTTTGTTATTATTTCCTCAATTCTCACATGTTGATAATCTGTATTTTCAACCAGCTCATTGAGTTTATTTAAATATCCTTTATGGTGCTTACCATAATGAAAATCTAAGGTTTTTGCAGATATGTAAGGCTCTAAAGCTGTTTTATCATATGGTAATTCAGGTAAAGTAAAACTCATGACAATCTCCTTATTTTTGACCTACTTGGATGGTATTGTAATATGTGCTCTTGTGCAACATATAATTAATAGCTAAAACACTTGTAACCACTTTCTATGCTAGTTTGCTTGTGAGCAACCTGGATCCCAGTGCTCCTTTCTCGTCATCCGAGTAGCCCCTTTTTTATCATCCCAGTGCCCAGACACTGGGATCCAGCTTCTTTTTTTCTAGATTCCAGACTGGAATGACACCTCTCTTGGGCTCTTTTAGCCATGTCATCCCAGTGCGTGACACTGGGATCTCATTTTACTTTATGATGATGTCATGAAAGTAGCTTTCCATCCAAAAGGGTGTCATCCCAGTGCGTGACACTGGGATCTCATTTTATTTTATGATGATGTCATGAAAGTAACTGACACTGGGATCCAGAAGACTTAATTTCAACCAAGTGACTGCATAATAAAGGCTAGATCCCAGTGTCTGGGCACTGGGATGACAAAAAAAGGAGCACTGGAATGACACCTTCCTGCCCAGTTCATGTTGCTATAAACATTAAGAAATTTACCAAACGAAAAAAAAGGCAAAAGAAACCCCGTGGTGCGAGTTTTGACTCTATATTACTGTAAGTGGCGCTGTAATAATGTGCTAACGCTTAAAATAAGCGCGATTTGGCTGAATGTAGAAAAAATAAAAAAGACATGCAGCCGCTATAATTTTATGTAATCCGCCAATAAATACCCTGAGTTTTTTACTGAATTTTGTCATTGAGCCTGTAGGTCAAAAACAAGTTTTGAGTCATAAATACCCTTATTGTCATAATAAGGGGGCTGGCGGAGCTTGTCAAGTAAGTTTTTTCGTTTCTATTGAATGACAGTTGTGACCTATGCAAGAAGTCTATTGACTTTGAGCGCACTTTAGCCTATACAATTTCAATATCTTAAACTGTCAAACATGCCCGATCTAAAGACAATGATGTTAAATTTTGGCCCTCAGCACCCAGCTGCACATGGAGTGTTGCGCCTTGTTTTAGAGATGGACGGCGAAGTGGTTGAGAGAGCTGATCCTCATATTGGGCTTTTGCACCGTGGTACTGAAAAATTAATAGAACATAAAACGTACCTTCAAGCTTTGCCTTATTTTGATCGCCTTGACTATGTGTCACCAATGTCACAAGAGCATGCATATTCACTTTGTGTGGAGAAATTGTTGCAATGTGAAGTGCCAATTAGGGCAAAGTATTTACGTGTCTTGTTTTGTGAATTGACGAGAATACTAAATCATTTACTGAACGTTTCTTCTCAAGCGCTTGATGTTGGAGCAATGACCCCTCTTTTATGGCTCTTTGAAGAAAGAGAAAAAATACTGGAATTTTACGAAAGAGCTTCAGGTGCAAGGTTTCACGCAGCTTACATCAGGCCAGGTGGAATTGCAGCAGATGTTCCAGAAGGTTTGATTGAGGATATTGCAAAGTTTATAGAGCAATTTCCAAAGTATATAGACGATGTTGATGAACTTTTAACAGAAAATAGGATATGGAAGCAACGCACTGTAGGGATCAGTGAAATATCAATTAAACAGGCACTTGACTGGGGCTTTAGTGGCCCAATGTTGCGCGCGGCTGGGCTTGCTTGGGATTTGCGAAAAAGCCAGCCATATGAAATATATGATCAGCTAGATTTTGATATACCTATTGGCCAAAATGGCGATTGTTATGACCGTTATCTAGTTAGAATGGCAGAGATTAGGCAGTCTGTTAGCTTGGTGAAGCAGTGTATAGAGAAAATGCCTGTAGGCCCAATAAAAACTGAAGATAGAAAAATTTCTCCACCGCCAAGAGCAGAGATGAAAAAATCTATGGAAGCTTTGATTCACCATTTTAAACTTTACTCAGAAGGATATCACGTACCAAAAGGTGAAGCTTACACAGCTGTTGAGGCACCAAAAGGTGAGTTTGGAGTGTATATAGTTTCAGATGGTACCAATAGACCTTATAGATGCCGAATAAGAGCACCTGGCTTTGCACATTTACAAGCTTTGGATTTTATGGCAAAAGGACACATGCTTGCCGACATTGCAGCAATTATTGGCTCACTCGATATAGTTTTTGGTGAGATTGATAGGTAATTATTGTAAAATAGTAACTCAACTAATGGTCAATACATCTTCTATTAAAAATTGTACAAATTCATTGCCATTCCAGTAATTCATAGAGATTTTACCCAAAATGGCTTTAACATTACCCTGCATGATAGCAGAGCCAAGGTGAGTATTTGCAGAGCGAAATGCAATAGCTCTTACCATAACATTATCATCAGCAATAAAACATTTTATATGATCAACTCCTATAACTTCAGGCTTTCTTATCTTTGCTCCCTGAATGATAAACCTTGGTTCAGGATTCCCAACTCCAAATGGTCCCAAGCGTTGCAGTTGGTTCCACAGAGATAAGTTTATTGCTTTAGCAGTTACTATACTATCAGCTTTTAAAATTTTCTCATTTATAGAGTTTGAAAATCTTTCAGTAAAAAAATCATGCAAATCATTTATTTTGTCTTCTTTAATTAAAAATCCTGCCGCCATACTATGGCCACCACCTTCAATAATTAAATTTGTAAATTTTGCGGAAAGGACTGCAGCACCGATATCAACTCCCAAAATTGATCTACAGCTTGCTTTTCCTATTCCATTGTTTAAAGACATCACTATTGTTGGTAAGTGAAACTGCTCTTTTAGCCTTGATGCAATTATACCAATTATTCCCTGGTGCCAGTTGCCGCTTACCATTATAAAATTTACACCTAATTGGGCAAATTTTTCTGCTTGTGCTGTAGCTTTCAAGAGAGCCTCATTTTCTAACACTTTCCTTGCATTATTCAAATCTATTAATTTTAGCGCGATTGAATGTGCCTCTTCATCATCATCGGTGGAAAGCAACCTTGCACCGAGCGATGCTTCTCCAATTCTTCCTCCAGCATTTATGCATGGCCCAATACTAAACCCTAATTGTGAAACACTTGGTTTTTCAAGGATCCCCAAAGCATCAAATAAAACACGCAAGCCAACGTTTTTTCTTGCTGACATAACTTTTAATCCTTGTGAGACAAATGCTCTATTGAGGCCTGTAATCTGCATAACATCGCAAACAGTTCCAAGGGCAACTAAATCCAGCAGATCAAATAAATCTGGTTCTTTTTTGTTGGTAAAAAATCCTTGCTCACGTAGGCTTTTATTAAGAGCAATAATCAGCAAAAATGACACTCCAACTGCTGCAAGGTTAGTATAAGGAGAGCTTTCATCAAGGCGGTTTGGGTTAACAACTGCTATGGCGCTTGGTAACTTTTCCGTACCAAGATGATGATCGACAACTATAATATCAAGACCAAAGACCTTTGCATCTTCTATTGGTTGATATGCAAGCGTACCGCAATCAACAGAAATACATAAATCGATCCCGTTTTTTTTAAGTTGTAATAAAGCATCTGTGTTTAATCCATAGCCCTCATCAACACGATCTGGAATGTAAATTATAGAGTGTATATCGATTGCTCTCAGGTACCTGTTAATCAATGCTGACGACGTTGCACCATCAACATCATAGTCACCAAATATTGCAATTTTTTCATTATTTTTTATTGCCCGTATTATACGAGAAACAGCTTTATCCATATCAAGAAGGTGAAAGGGATCTGGTAATAGCGATCTGATTAGTGGATATAAGAAGTCGCTCGCATTTTCTATGTTAACACCACGAGTAACCAATATTCTTGCTAGTACTTCTGGCAACTCAAATCTCTGTATAAGAGTTAAGATTTCCCTTTGATCTGCTTCTTGCAACTTCCACAATGCATTTGTTATGCTGCGCTTTTCAATTTCAAGTAGCATATTCTTTGTAAATAAAACTACTTTACCAGAACTTTTAAACTTGTTCTATAATTGTATTAGATGCACAGTTCCAGAGTGTGATGGTAGGATAAAATGTGAGAAAAAAATACCATCAAGGGAGGAATTATGGTTACATGGGTGCGCCAGAACAACAGAGACAATTCGTAGAGCAATATAAAATAGTAAAGAGAGCATAGCAAAACTCTCCAAGTGTTATAACCTTAAACCAAAAACTATTGTCAAATGGAGAAAATGCTCATTTACTAAAGATGTGAATATGGGGCCAAAACAGCCAAGATCAACTGTTTTAACTTTAGGAGAGGAGTGTTGCATTTCGTAAGCATACTCTATTGCCATTAGATCTACGCTTTGCAAACCTCAATCCCACACTTCTAGTCTACATCGTTGCTACAGCATTAGCAGACTACCAGATATTGATGATGAAGTTAAACCAAGAAAGAAATTCAAACAATATCCTATAGGCTATTTCCATATTGATATCGCGGAAGTTAGAACAGAAGGCGGACAACTTCTATCTCTACAAAAACTATATTTTTCTTTAGAAGAGAGTTATATTGTAACTATGGACAAAATAATCATAAAAAAATTTGGTGGGACTTCGCTAACTGATTTAAACCGAGTTGCAAATTTGATAAAAAACGACATTGAGAAAGGTTGTAATGTAATCGTTGTTGTATCTGCTGTTGCAGGATTTACTGACCAAATGGCTTTTCAGGCTAGGCAAATCTCAAATTTAAGTTGCAGACAAGAGTTATCAGAGTATGACGTTATGCTTTCAGCAGGAGAACAAATTTCTTGCGGTCTATTAGCTATCACTCTCCAATCGATCGGAGTTAATGCTAAATCGTGGCTTGCCTGGCAGTTACCAATTGTAACTGATGATTTTTATTCTGAGTCTAAAATAAAAACAATAAAGATTGACCGTGTGAAAAGATCTTTTGCTGAGGGTTATACTGCTGCGATCATCGCTGGTTTTCAGGGTATAAATGATGATAGAATCACTACTTTTGGAAGAGGAGGCTCTGATATATCAGCAGTTGCCTTCACGGTAGCCTTTGGTGTTAGAACTTGCGAAATTTTTACTGATATTGATGGAATATATACAGTAGACCCGAGAATTGTTCCAAAGGCACGCAAGCTTAAATTTATCTCTTACGATGAAATGTTGGAAATGTCGTCATCTGGTGCTAAAATACTGCATAATCGTTCAGTACAACTTGCAATGAAGCATAACATCAAAGTGCAAGTGCTATCCACTTTTAAAGAAGTAGAAGGCACTACAGTACTACACAAAAGGGACGTACTAGAGAGATACTTAATTACTGGAATAGCTTATAGCACTAATGAAGCTCTTGTAACTTTCACTAACCTTGCAAATAACTTGCGTACTTTAAGAGATATAGTAGAGGCAAACGTTAAAATTGATATGATACATGGGTCAAGTTTTGTTATCTCCAAATTTGATATTGATTTAATGGAAAAGTTACTGAATAAGAATGAAAATTATGCTATAAACGACAATGTAGCTAAAATTTCAATAATTGGCATTGGCGTTATGTCTAACACTGAAGTGATGCACCGCACACTCAAGGTTTTAAGCGAAAAAAAGATAGAAATACTTGCTATCACAACATCCGAAATCAAAATCAGTATAATTGTTCAAAAAGAATGCGTTGTAGCTTTGGTCAAAGATTTACATACTGAGTATGAGCTTGATATGCAACACTAGGATAGGTTCGACGTCCACAACTGTACGAACATTGCAATTTGGGCCTACCAGGAGGGTGTCATTCTCCTGTCATCCAAGTAGCTGACATTGGTTCCTTTATGACGGCAGTGCCCAGACACTGGGATGACACCATAGGAGCGCTGGAACGACACCTAGGCAATCGTCATCCCGCAGCGGGATCTAGAGATACCGTGACGGTATAGCTATACCTTTTTTCTACTTAATTTGGATTATGCAAGAAGTCTATTATTGCTGGTTGTATATTACTTATAGCTTATCTACTCAAATTTTTACTTTATCTTTCATAATTAATTAATGAGGTGAAAAATGTCTACATCTAATCTTAAAGTTCCGGTTGCTGCTTTATCATTGTGTGTATCTGCCGTTGCAATTTATATACATCTTCCTTATGTTATTGCGGCTGGTTCTGGTGCAATTGAAGCAGTTCCCTTAGCAATTTTTACTGTTTCTGCGGTTATTGCACTGGCTTCAGTAGCATATCTTATTAAACTTGCCGTTTCTCCACAGACAGAAATGGAGGATAAATCAAGTGTGCCTCCTTCAAGTAATAATCTCTCTCTTAATCTTACAATCTCGGACTCGGGCTCGGGTAATGTGAATATATGTACTAAGAATGATAACATGCTGATGGGAGCTGGTATTCCTACGCCAGAAAAAGTTAGCAATTGGCAAATCGACGAAGTGGGCACCCCAGAAGACCAGACTAACACTGGAAAGGGACAGCCAACGAAAGATGTGATAAAAGAATCTGTGCTTGCTCCTAAATCACCACCACCTCCTCCAGTACTTGGTGCACAAACAAACACAAGTGCCAGTGTACCACCACCACCTCCTCCTCCGTCTTATGGCTCTGGTAAAAAGCCATCAAGCAATAACGTGAGTAAACCAGCGTTTGGTTCATTATCTGATGAATTGGATACAAGACTTAAAAGTAGAGGGGACGCTTGGCAAAAGAACAGAGAAGATGAAATTGCAAAAGTTGAGAAGAAGCGAGAAGAGATAAGTGAGAAGCAACGTTGTGGTAAAGGAGATGCTTCGACTAACGAGATAATAGAAAAAATGTTTGCTACTATGAAAAAGATTAGACCCTCATCTTCAGGTAGTGATTTGTCTGGCTTGCCTGACTCGAATGATTGGAGTGATAATGAAAACAAGGAACAGGATAAGCAAAGTTTTGCCCCTGCCCAAGCAGATGCACCTATAGAGGCCACCCATGAAATAGATTCTGATAATGAGCTTGTAAATTTCCAACCAGACAATGAAAAAAGAAGCAAAAGTCCTGATAGTGCTTATGGGTCTAAACCCCCATCTCCGTTGGATTTTAAGTCAGAGGCAGAGAAGCCACAGGTACCTGCTAGTTTACAAGAGGAACCTTCTGTAACAAAAGTGAATAATGTGGATCCAGTGAATAGTAGAGCGTAATCTTCACTAAAAAGAATAGAACCACAGCGGTCATAAAATTATCAAGGGAAGCACCACACACTTCCCTTCTTCTCCAAAATAAGTTTACCTACAGGTCTGATTGTATTAAGATTACTTAATACAATCAGGTCTATTATATGCGTTTATCCAAATATTACCTGCCAACTCTAAAGGAAAAGCCTGCCCATGCTAAAATTATCTCCCATCAATATTCTTTACGTGCAGGCTTAATCAAGCAAACAGCGTCTGGCATTTATTCATGGTTACCGCTTGGTCTTTTAGTGCTTAAAAATATTGAAAACATCATCAGAGATGAAATGAACAAGTCTGGCGTTATTAAAGTATTAATGCCTTGTGTGCAGCCGGCAAGTCTCTGGCGAGAATCAGGCCGTTATGATGATTACGGCAAAGAGATGCTGCACATTAAGGATAGGCATGGGAGCGATATGCTTTTCGGGCCAACGCACGAGGAGGTAGCAATTGACTTAATTAGAGATACGGTAAGAAGCTACAAAGATTTGCCACTTTGTTTGTATCATATCCAGTGGAAATTCCGTGATGAGGTAAGACCACGTTATGGTGTTATGAGGGGTAGGGAATTTCTGATGAAGGATGCATACAGTTTTGACGTAGATTACGAAGGTGCACTGAATTCATATAATTTGATGTACAAAACTTATATCAAGATCTTCAAACGCATGGGCCTTACTCCAATTGGAGTGAGAGCGGACACTGGGCCAATTGGAGGAAATTTGAGTCACGAGTTTCATATATTGGCAAACACTGGTGAGAGCACTTTATATTATGACAATAAATTTTCTGAACTACTGGAAAGTGAAGATGTTGAAAGTTTAAAGAGTATATACGCAGTTGCAGATGATATGCACGACCCTAGAACTTGCCTTGTGCCGCAAGAGCAGTTAAATGTTAGTAAAGGTATTGAAATAGGACATATTTTTTATTTTGGCGACAAATACTCAAAGCCTATGAAGGCAAGTGTTACTTCTCAAGATGGAAAAAATGTCAACATGCATATGGGTTCGTATGGCATTGGGGTTTCAAGGCTTGTCGGTGCAATAATAGAAGCTTTTCATGATTATAAGGGAATTATCTGGCCAGAAGCGGTAGCTCCTTTCAGAATTGGTTTAATCAATTTACAAACGAAAGTAACGGAGGCTGCAGATAAAATATACAAAGCTTTGAAAAGTGATGAAGTGCTTTACGATGATACGGAAGGAAGTATAGGAGTAAAATTTTCTAGAATGGATCTGATAGGCTTGCCGTGGCAAATAATTGTTGGAAAAAAGGCAATAAATGAAA
Source organism: Vollenhovia emeryi (assembly GCF_000949405.1). NCBI lineage: Eukaryota > Metazoa > Arthropoda > Insecta > Hymenoptera > Formicidae > Vollenhovia > Vollenhovia emeryi. The sequence continues at coordinate 715 of NW_011966954.1, read as the reverse complement.
ATATAGTTGAAGTAAAAAATAGAGCAACTGGAGAGGTAAAAGAAATGCAGATTGAGGAAGCAATAAATCGCTTTAGCACAAAATGATACGCGGTATCGGCACTGACATAGTATATATACCAAGAGTATTGAGAATATTACAAAAATACGGGGAAAAATTTCTTAATAGAATCTACACTGAAAAAGAAATAGAGCTAAGTAGAAAGTATAATAGTCAAGAAATGCGAGCAAGGTATTTTGCCAAACGCTTTGCAGCAAAAGAAGCTTTTGTTAAAGCACGAGGTACTGGATTTAGCCAGGGTATTATAATGAAAGATATAGAAATATACAGCGATGTAAGAGGAAAACCATATATTGCTGTCAGAAAGGATTTTATCTCAAAAGACTACAAGATACACCTTTCTCTAAGTGACGATGGAGATTACGCTACTGCGTTTGTTATAATTTGCATCTAGCAGATATTGTTTCAATTTATGCAGTTGACTTTATGCTATCTATATAGCTAAAGTGACTTAGGTTCTCTAATTGCACATAAGTCAACAATAATTTTCACACAAATCAAAACAGCATATCTTCTCCATAATCTTCGGTAGTTCCACATAAGTTAAAAATAGCATGCTTTCCATGGTTCTCTCCGCGGTCTGATATGACAATAAATTTGTCAAGCCGCATTATACTTGTTAGGCGGAAGTGGACGGCAACATGTTTACCACAAA
>NW_011966953.1:71916-74620 GCF_000949405.1 Vollenhovia emeryi | reverse complement strand
TTAACTTTAAACTTCCTTCGAAAGAAGAAAAAGTTGAGTTTAAAAATTTGCTGTGCATAGCTCGGCTTATTATTGTACACATCGGACCTTTAGAATTTTTTTCAATAGACGGCTCGATACGTCTGGCTTTTGCATAATTTCTATAAACGGCAGACAGTCAATATATGTATACTATCCATTATCATCTTTAGCCGTTTTGCAATCGTACAGTTATGTATTATAACGCTGGGAATACGGACCATTATGTGAAAGTCTTTATTCTTGTTATTATGTGAAAGCTTCAGTTTTTTTATAAAAGAATGACGGGGTTCTTCAAGGACAAAAAACTCCCTAAAGCCATAAGCATGATAAGGCATCTTATCTGAGGGTAGTCGGAGTAGAAAAATTTCCTCCAGACAGGGTCCGTCTTAATCTACACCATCTAAATTCTCTCCTCTACAGACGCAACCGTAACGGAGCAGTGCTTACTTTTTTCCCAGCCGATGGCAATCGGCAGTAAACGCGAGCGAAGTGGGTTGACGCGCAACGCGAATGAAAAGCTGAGCTCCCCTTAAATCTTCCCTCTAAGATCTCACCGGGCGTAAAGTTCTGCGTACCGTTCGTGATAGGTGAGGAATTAAATTACACGAAACGCGTGAAGCTGCTCGTTTCTTAAATAATTCTTCGCCCTATTTGCTTTTACTGACGATCAGCTCGCTTCTAAAAAGGCTCTACGTAACTCTTTTGCTTTTATTACACAAGAGTAAAATCGCATTTGATAGCTTTACAATAAAAAAGTTGTTGAAAAAGAGGAATAATAGTTTTTAATGATATTACAATATTATAATATAAAGGACATCATAATATTTTTCTTGTGCAAGAACGATAAATATTAATTTTGATTTCCTAACAATGCACGTCGGTGCTTCCTGCTTCTGGATTGTTCAGCAAGCGCAAGTTTTCTGGAGAAGTGTAAGGTAAATAGCTATAACTTCTTCATGTTAACGGTGTACATGCATTACGACCGTAATAGTATATTGTGATACGTGTGCGGGAAATTGGCTATTGGCCACGAGTAGCGGGTGGGCGCACGAGCCGAAGTGCGCAATCCCCCGCACATGTATCACATACTATTATATATTATAAGTGAACGGAAAAGTACCTCTTTTTTGACAGTTATAACCTGTCATCTGTCGAAGACGGAGTGTGGAAGAGAGATCGGCAATTGTGCTGGGAGATAAACAAAAACAGCGCTAAAGTGTGCGGTAATAATTTTACCGCACGGCTTTTTCCGCACAGTTAACGCCATGTTGCGTGCAAACTGTATTGTGTCGGCAAATGTCTATTTTGGGCACGAAAAACTGTCAAAAAAAAGGCACTTTTCCGTGCACGTGTGACATAAAATAAATATTATATTTAGGTTGTTTTTTCTATGGAAGGAATTATTTACCGGGTAAAACAAACCTGATCGCTAGAAAGTTTATAAAATGTCTAAACTATTGATAGTTATAACAAAAATATTGTTTTTCCGAACCTCTATTTTGTACGTAATTTCGTCAGAAAAAATGGTATTGTTTTTAACTTCGTCACTCCGTGTACGTAATTCTGTCATAGAATATTGTAGAGTTTTCAACCGTTACTACGTAATTCCGTCAATTGGACTAGGACGTTTAAATATGGGGCGTATAAAAGAAAATTTATTTTATCACAAATAATGATTTTTTATTAATAACACCATGCAACAAAATTTTGGTCATAATCGCGCCTCATTTTGAAACCTATTCGTCTCACATTCTGGTGCCAAAAGAAACCCGAAAACGCCTTTCATTTCCCCAGGAAAATAGGATTCTGTCCAGGAGATCAAATTTATCATTTTTTTCACATTTCGCTATATTTCTGCCATAAAATACGATACGGCTAGTCTTGTACTGCTGGTTGAGGGTTTATTTCTGGTTAGGTTTATAAGGGTGAGTAAGAGAGAACACATGGTTGAGCAGAGCTCCGTAGAAAAGTTGATAAAAGTGTTAGATTCTGTAAAAAAAATCCCTACGGGGAGATTTGTTTCAGAGGGCGAAAGCTATAGCTGAGCGATAAAAACAGCTTGAATCCAGAAGATCGAGGGTTTGAGCTGAAAACATCAAAGGAAAAAAAAGAAGAGGATCCTAATCTAAAACGGCCGGACCCTATTCTCAAAGATAAAGGAGATCTCGGTGAGGAGAGGGAAATCAGAGACACGGGACCGATTCAGGGAAGTACCAGCAAAGCTAGTCAAAAGTATCATTTAGGTTGGATATAATATCGTCATTCAATATTATTTCTTTTCCACATAAATAAGGAAGACAAACAATAATGTTGGTAGTATTTAAGAATAGAATAAGTGAACACTGGAGTGAAATAACGATTGTTTGTTTTTTTTCTTAGAGTTTTATTAATAAAATATATTTGATAAAGTTATATCCATCCGAGTAAAAACCACTATGTATCTAATTTCGTCATACCGAATTGACACCTCAAAAATTAAAATTACTTTGATAAACGCAAGATAATTCTATGACGAAATTTAATCTTAGTATTGTAAAATTAGCATCTTGGAAAAAATTATTTAAAAAAATCGAAAAATTTTGTACACATGTAAAAACTTACAATCACTCCGTAAGCATTCTCACTTAATTTCGTCAGTGTGACGAAATAACCCACATAGCACAGCGACATCACAGTGATATCA
>NW_011966953.1:67295-70958 GCF_000949405.1 Vollenhovia emeryi | reverse complement strand
TGTTACGTCAGTGCTATGTGGGAAGAGATACGAGGTAATTTAAGGACACATAATTTCGTCACCCACTTTATTTAAATAAATAATGTAAAAATTGGAATGAAAATTTTTGTCTATACTTTATTCAAACTTAATTTATGTAAAATTATGAACACAAAACTGAATTTACTTACCAATCGAAATCTGAAACCTTAAGATACGTCCGCTCGTCACTATTGTAAGTCTTGTGCGTGACTGCCACTAGTATGGCGCCACGGCGATTCCGCGTTAGGATAAATGTACTTATATCCTTATTTTTTATACGTCTTTCGGTTCAAAATTTCCGTATTCAGACGATGAAAAGTGTTCAAATCGTTTCAAATCAGAAAATAAAGTCGATACGCAAGAGATTGCTTAATTTATTTAATTTTAAGAAAACCTGACGAAATTACGCCACTGACGAAGTTATAGCCGTTTACCTTACACAATGCGATTAGAAGGATAAATTTGATGAAACATATATTTACACATTATCGCGTGTCTTCCCTTGGGAAAGTACACCTTAGAAAACCTTAATATTTTACTGTAAAAGAATAAGAAATATAAAAAGTAAATTTAGACACTTCAAACTTTTATTTGAGGTAAACTTAAAACTTTTCTTTTTACGAGAAAGTGCTATGCCGCGCGGCTCTCCAGCGGGAACTTCGACAGGCTTGGATATCTAAAAATTACTTTAAGGTAGTTCTTTCTCTACTATGCTAGTCAAAATGAGACATGATCAATATAGTTCAATACACGATGAATTCTTTTATATTAAATTCAACAACAGATTTTTAAACATATTGCTTCTCTTAGAATATTAAAAACCAATAAAATAAGAAAAAGTTACAGAAAATAAAATAGTATTCTAAATTGCGTAGTGTTAGCAGAGCGTTGATCGTGGCAACATCGCATTTCATCGTGATTGCGACAAATTGTGAAAAGATATTTTAATTATCATAATGACATAACCTACGTTGCCACATCCGCAAAGCATTACCGTGCACGAAAAAGTTAACCTAGACAAATGTTTCTTTGAATTTATCATACTCTGATACCGTACGATCAACGTCGTTGAAATTCAAACATGAACTTCTTTAAATTGACAAATACATGTCCAAGTGTTTTCTACCTCAGCAGCCAATGGCGATAAGCAAAATGTTAAAAACAGTTAATTTTAAGTGATTATATATGTATTATATATATATATATATATATATATATCTCGGAAATTATACGGTAAATCACATCCAAATTTTACACGCATACGTATTAATATCTAAATTAATTTTGCTGCAAGTTTAAAGAAAATCTGTAACTTCATAATTTTTGACCTAACTACCTTAAATGTCCAAAATTACTCCAAAATTTCTTAAATAAACTTTGAATTTCTTTGAGCGCAAACTCTTAGATTTGGAAGATTACTTTTAAAAACTTTATTTAATTTCGATTATATCGAGAGATAAAAAAAAAGCAAATTTAATTTCATGTAAAGTAAATTTTCCCAAGGGTTTCATTAAAAAAAATTTTTTCATGATGCACGTTTAATTGATTCGTTCGTATTGAACGTGCATTGAATTCGCTTTACGCCACGGTACCAAAACACGTTCTTCACTTTTTAAAACAAGCATTTTCAGGACGATGGTAGGTATTCAGATCAATTATTTTACATTTATCACGCACATACATACATACATACAATTACTGAAAAATAAATTTCTAGTACCATAGCTAATCATGGTTTGCTAAAAGTATTTTGCTGCCACAACTATAAATCTCTAAAACACAGCAAACGGTTTGCTGTTGCATCCAATACAACAAGAGTAGTAACAAAATATTTAGCTGTCACAACTAAATATTAGCTGTCCATATTTTACAATGAAAATTTTGTTACCACGTGCAGTTTTTAACTATGGTAGCTACATTTTTTTCCGTGATAGCGTGGGCATTATCGTATGAGGTGCGATAAGATGTAAAACGGCGAGCGCTCTTTTGCGTGCGCCGCGCGTGATGAATCGGTGGAATAAATCGATGAGAGAAATTTCCCCGTCTGGGTTTTCGTGCCTACAAAAATAGTCGCGTTTTCTTTTTCTTGCGTACACGTAAAGCGAATCGTATGGCGTGACCCGTAACGTGAGAAGTCCTACGTAAAACGAAACTCAACGTTGACCAGGCGATTCCGAACGCTCATAAAACACAAATAGGCGTAACTAATAAAGCACGAAAAGGCTTATAAATTATGTGTTAACGCGAGAGTAATTTCTCTGTTATTCGATACACGAAATACGTCTCGGTAAATTAAATATTGCGAGTACGCAAAAAATTAATGCGAGCAATAAACGTATTATAGTATTAAAAAATTGAGTGTAATAGCGAGTTGTTTTGCGAAAAAGAACGCGTACATATTGTTGTTTTCGAAAAGTGTTATTTAGCAACTTGTAGATACAGCTATAGAAGTAATTTTAGTGAACAAGCATCTCTCTGATAGACTTGTTTTTCTTGTTTTTTATGCAGTTCGTTGTTATGCCCGAGAGGTAAAGCTAAAAGTCAGCTTTTAATTAAGATAGCGAATTAAATTGATAAAATTAAAACAATCAAAAGCAAATCGGAACAGTGTAATGTCGCGTAGATAAAAGTAAAAACTATATAAAAATGCTGGAAAGTAATTAGAATAAACGTAGAATAAAATTGTATAGCAATAATGTATCATCTTTATTATATGTAGATTGATGTAAATTCTATCGCGTTAATCTACCACTCATTGTCAGATATTTGTGTATTTTACTGCTTTAAGAAGTTAATTATTAATATATTATACATCAGTGACCCTGGCCTTCAATGAATATATGTTGATATCGTAACAATCTGTGAAAAATGTTTCTGTCCAATTTTCGTAGATATCAATCGCAAAGACAATTTATTCCCCGAACGCGCGACCGTCGATATGTCAGAATGATTGAAATCAAATGTTACAAGACAAGGTCGTCAACTAGAAAAAGTGCCTCTTAAAGGCGTTTATTATATTATTCATTTGAAGCAGATACATTAAAAACATTTATTCAAATAATAAACGATAAATGAATTTTAATTTAAACAAATTTTATTAAAATAATTAAATCTATAGAAATAAATTTAAATTTACTTAAATTTATAAATAATAAGAAAGAAAGAATAATATTGAATTAACTACGAATGAAAATATTAACTTGTTTAAAAAAGTATCGATTATTTTTAGATATTATTTTTACATTTATGTGATAATGGAAATTAAGTTTTAAGAGATGTTAACAAGAAGGAGTATAAATCCTTAAACAATATAATTTATCTCCCACTCTCCCTCTCGTTTCAAACAATTAAAATTTAATAAATTACAACAGATTAAATAAAATAGAACAATTATATTTGTTGGTAAAAAAGATGTAAAATATCTTGGTTTTCAGGCTTTCGCGGCTGTTGTCTTCTTTAGTCATGGCTTCCGGATGGTTGCCGCGTCTGTTTGCAGTGTGGTGCCGACGTTTCGCAGGCGTTGCAGTCTGCTTCATCAGGGCTGGGAGACAGTCTCACAGAGACTCCCAGCCTGAAAGGACCAGCGCAACGCGAGGGAGCTCAGTCTCACAGAGACTCCCAGCCCTGATGAAGCAGACTGCA
>NW_011966953.1:65521-67151 GCF_000949405.1 Vollenhovia emeryi | reverse complement strand
TGCAGTGTGGTGCCGACGTTTCGCAGGCGTTGCAGTCTGCTTCATCAGGGCTGGGAGACAGTCTCACAGAGACTCCCAGCCTGAAAGGACCAGCGCAACGCGAGGGAGCTCAGTCTCACAGAGACTCCCAGCCCTGATGAAGCAGACTGCAACGCCTGCGAAACGTCGGCACCACACTGCAAACAGACGCGGCAACCATCCGGAAGCCATGACTAAAAAATGTAAAATATCATTAAGGTTATACGCAATCGATCTCACAACTGATTTACTCAAACATTTCCACAAGTTTATAAAAAACGTACAATCAGATGTATTTCCGAATAAGTAAATTTCCGAATAACTAAAAAGTTAAGACTAAATTGCTGAAAAGTGTGCACGCGCGGTCGCACCTAGATCGGAAATACTCTATAAATTGCGCATATACATTGTACACGGAAATTGATAATAAACAGATCCCACTTGGTTTGATAACCGAACTAGATTAATGCTAAATAATGACTGCCCCTACGTAACTCTAGTTAGACCTAAATCGAAAGGGGGGACTCCGTTACGTATAAAGTTTTAGAACCGTGTTCTGGTTCAAAGTTTATACAGGAGAGACGTATTAATTATGTTAAACTACCTGAGCGATACATGTAGAAACCTGATTTAATCGAATTCACAAGGCAGGGGAGAAGAAAATGGACAAGCCGCTTCTTCGCAAACTTCACAAGACATCAATCGAGGATCGATCCGCGCTCGCTAATAATGTACAACTGATACTACGGTCTATCTTATGTGGATATACGTGAATCATTACTTTCCCGGCGATATGCAAACCGATTTAATGTCAGTCAAGGCCACAGGTAAGCCTCGTCTACTGCTATCATACATATTGCACGGTTCTTTTGTCGCTTTTTGACACAACGTTATTACTACGTTTTATAATTCGTTTATATCGTTTACGCGAACACTGTAGGAAAATATTGAATCTTTCGAATTTGTGCTGTTCTATCCAAAACGTATACATTGCTTTCTTTTTTAATTATGCATTTCTAAATTATACTCAGTTTATACAATGGAGGTAATTTAATAGCCAAACTGTTACCTTTTACAATAAGATCAAATATCAAATGTTTATCTGAATAAAAACACATTTAAAACTTCTGTCATACAGTTTGAAAGACAATGTTTTGATGTTTTTTTAAATATTAAATGAAATTGAATTAATCGTGTACGTTTTCTTATTTTCCGCTAAAAGAAAATCAGAATTCCTGGAATTACAATCAAATCACGCTAAAAATATCGCATTATATTTCATTTTTTAATCAGTCGTTTCTTTTCCTATATTTTGCCCTATCATTACGAAAGAAATGTCAATACACAAAGTTCTGTAGCTCATAACTTTAATCGTCATCACGAGTAAAAATTAAGGCTATTAAACTTCGTCTAAGAATAAGATGAGATAAAAGTTTTAGGTGGCAACACCACCGCACAATTCTTGATTGAACAGAAAATGTTGGATATTTTTGAAAGTTCTGCTAGACATAACAAAATTGCTTATGTACATTAAAGCTCATTGTAAGATTATTTTTTCGGTAAATGTTCACTATAGGGGAGTCAGCTCCGATGACCTTGACCTTGACATATG